>NC_057799.1:435248212-435257013 GCF_018294505.1 Triticum aestivum
ATCCTCGAAGGGGGAAAACTGTGATACGTCTCCATCGTATCTATAATTTTTGATTGTTCCATGGCAATATTCTACAACTTTTACATACTTTTGGCAACTTTTTATACTATTTTGGGGACTAACATATTGATCCAGTGCCCAGTGTCAGTTCCTGTTTGTTGCATGTTTCTTGTTGCGTAGAAAATCCATATCAAACGGAGTCCAAACGGGATAAAAACTGACAGAGATTTTTTTTGGAATATATGTGATTTTTGGGAAGTGGAATCAACGCGAGACGATGCCGACGGGCCCACGAGGGTGAGGGGCGCGCCCTAGGGGGTCAGGCGCGCCCTGGACACTCATGGCCACCCAGTAAGGCGGTTGGTGCCCTCCTTTCGCCGCAAGAAAGCCAATATCCGGATAAAAATCGTGTCCAAATTTCAGCCCAATCGGAGTTACGGATCTCCGGGAATATAAGAAACGGTGAAGGGCTAGAATCTGAAACACAGAAACAGAGAGAGAGAGAGAGAGACAGAGAGACAGATCCAATCTCGGATGGGCTCTCGCCCCTCCGCCGCCATGGAGGCCATGGACCAGAGGGGAAACCCTTCTCCCATCTAGGGGGAAGGTCAAGGAAGAAGAAGGAGGGGGGCTCTCTCCCCCTCTCTCCCGGTGGCGCCGGAACACCGCCGGGGCCATCATCATCACCGCGATCTACACCAACACCTCCGTCATCTTCATCACCTTCCTCCATCTATCTACAGTGGTCCACTCTCCCGCAATCCGCTGTACCCTCTACTTGAACATGGTGCTTCATGCTTCATATTATTATCCAATGATGTGTTGCCATCCTATGATGTCTGAGTAGATTTTCGTTGTCCTTTGGTGAATTGCTATGATTGGTTTAATTTGCTTGTGGTTATGTTGTTGTCCTTCGGTGCCCATCATATGAGCGCACGCGTGGATCACACTATAGGGTTAGTTGTATGTTGATAGGACTATGTATCGGAGGGCAAGAGTGACAAAAGCTTCAACCTAGCATAGAAATTAATGCATACGAGATTGAAGGGGGACCAATATATCTTAATGCTATGGTTGGGTTTTACCTTAATGAACGTTAGTAGTTGCGGATGCTTGCTAATAGTTCCAATCATAAGTGCATAGAATTCCAAGTCAGGGATGACATGCTAGCAGTGGCCTCTCCCACATAAAACTTGCTATCGATCTAGTAAAGTAGTCAATTGCTTAGGGACAATTTCGCAACTCCTACCACCACTTTTCCACACTCGCTATACTAACTTTATTGCTTCTTTACCTAAAAAGCCCCTAGTTTTTATTTATGTGCTCTTTATATTCTTGCAAACCTATCCAGCAACACCTACAAAGTACTTCTAGTTTCATACTTGTTCTAGGTAAAGCGAACGTTAAGCGTGCGTAGAGTTGTATCGGTGGTCGGTAGAACTTGAGGGAATATTTTTTCTACCTTTAGCTCCTCATTGGGTTCGACACTCTTACTTATCGAAAGAGGCTACAATTGATCCCCTATACTTGTGGGTTATCAAGACCTTTTTCTGGCGCCGTTTCCGGGGAGCATTAGCGTGGGGTGAATATTCTCGTGTGTGCTTGTTTGCTTTATCACTAAGTAATTTTTTGTTGTTGTTCTAAGTTGTTCTCTATCTTTAGTTATGGATATGGAACACCAAAAACCAAAAAAATTAGGTTTACTTGCAACTCATGGAGATGGGGAACCTCCTAAAACCCTCGATGCTCATTATGTGAAAGATATTATGCACTACTTTAGTAATCCTGAGAAAACCCCATTCAATTATATAATGGGAGACACGTTGGATCAACAAGAATACTTTAGGGATTATCGCTTGACTCAAAAAGTGAAACTATTATGGGATCAAATTCATATGTTGCATTGGTATGCTCGGCAACTATGCTTGAGATATGAATATACTTGTTGCTCTAGGATGAAGGCTCCACACCTTCCCTTTTCATGCAGATTTAATGATAATAAAACCTTGGCTTCTTATGCTAATGGTATATATGATTACTATGATGTGGAACAAATAGAAAAATTTGTTGCTTTTATGGGTGCTTATGAAATTGAATCTTTGTTTAAAGAGTGTGAAAATCTTGACGATGCTGTTTACAGACCTGAAAATTTTGCTATACTTAAATATTGCTATGAGAATTATGAGTTCAATTACGATATTGATGATTTCATTGAGAGAGTCTCCGTTGTCCAAGAAGAGACTAATATTTTGCAGGAGTCTATGGAAGAAGGAATTGATGAAACTGTGAGCTCATTGGATGAAAAAGATGATGAGGAGAGCGAAGAACAAAAGGAGGAAGAGCGGATTAGCTACCCGTGCCCACCTTCTAATGAGAGTAACTCTTCAACTCATACATTGTTTAATTTCCCTTTGTGCTTACCGAAGGATGATTGCTATGATCCCTTTGATTCGTTTGAAATATCCCTTTTTGATGAACTTGATGCTTGATATGCTTGTGGCCAAGATGCCAATATGAATTATGCTTATGGAGATGAACTTGCTATAGTTCCTTATGTTAAACATGAAATTGTTGCTATTGCACCCATGCATGATAGTCCTATTATCTTTTTGAATTATCCCGACTACACTATATCGGAGAAGTTTGCCCTTATTAAGGATTATATTGATGGGTTGCATTTTACCGTTGCACGTGATGATTTTGATGAATATAATATGCATGTGCTTTCTGCTCCTACTTGCAATTATTATGAGAGAGGAACTATATCTCCACCTCTCTATGTTTCCAATATGATAAAATTGCAAGAAACTGTTTATACTATGCATTGTCCTTTACTGTGTGTGCATGAATTGTTCTTTTATGACATGTCGATGCATAGGAAGAGAGTTAGACTTCGTCATTACATAATATATGTTACTTTGTGCTCACTACTGAATCACAAATCATTGTTGATTCTAATTGGCTTTGATATACCTTGGGATCCGGGTGGATCCATTACTTGAGCACTATATGCCTAGCTTAATGGCTTTAAAGAAAGCGCTGCCAGGGAGACAACCCGGAAGTTTTAGAGAGTCATTTATTTCTGTTGTGTTCTTTTATAAAGTTTAAAAATAAAAATTATGTGCCAAGATTTGCCTTTAGGATGTTTACATTGCTTGATGGTTTGTGCGGTGCAAGACAGAAACTTTGGTTGTAGTGCGCGATTTTACATTTTTTACTGGAACGTCAAACGGTTCTGAAACTTTTGAACTGTCTTTCTATACAAATTGTATATTTTTCCTAATTGTTTCAGAATTTTTGGAGTACCATAAGTATGGTGAATGTTCAGATTACTACAGACTGTCCTGTTTAAGACATATTCTGTTTTTGATGCATAGTTTGCTTGTTTTGATGAAACTATTGATTTCTATCAGTGGATTAAGCCATGGAAAAGTTATATTACAGTAGCTACAATGCAAAAATAAAATATGAATTGGTTTGCAACAGTACTTAGAGTAGTGATTTGTTTTATTATACTAACGGATCTTACCGAGCTTTCTCTTGAGTTTTGTGTGGATGAAGTGTTCGAAGATCGATGAAGTCTCGATGTGAGGAGAAGGAGGAGAGGCAAGAGCTCAAGCTTGGGGATGCCCAAGGAACCCCAAGTAAATATTCAAGGAGACTCAAGCGTCTATGCTTGGGGATGCCCCGGAAGGCATCCCATCTTTCTTCGACAAGTATCGGTATGTTTTCGGATTCGCTTTGTTCATGTGATATGTGCAAATCTTGGAGTGTCTTTTGCATTTAGTTTTCATTTATCTTTGATGCACCATGATGGTATGAGATAGTCCTTGGTTGATTTATAGAATGCTCTTTGCACTTCACTTATATCTTTTGAGTATGGCTTTATAGAATGTTTCATGTGCTTCACTTATATCATTTGAAGTTTGGCTTGCCTGTTTCTCTTCACATAGAAAACCGCCATTTGTAGAATGCTCTTTTGCTTCACTTATATTTGTTAGGTGTGGGCATATCTTTTGTAGAAAGAATTAAACTCTCTTGCTTCACTTATATCTATTTAGAGAGATGACAGGAATTGGTCATTCACATGGTTAGTCATAAAATCCTACATAAAACTTGTAGATCACTGAATATGATATGTTTGATTCCTTGCAATAGTTTTGCGATATAAAGATGGTGATTTTAGAGTCATGCTAGTGGGTAATTGTGAATTTGAGAAATACTTGTGTTGAAGTTTGTGATTCCCGTAGCATGCACGTATGGTGAACCGTTATGTAACGAAGTCGGAGCATGATTTATTTATTGATTGTCTTCCTTATGAGTGGCAGTCGGGGACGAGCGATGGTCTTTTCCTACCAATCTATCCCCCTAGGAGCATGCGTGTAGTACTTTGTTTCGATGACTAATAAATGTTTGCAATAAGTATGTGAGTTCTTTATGACTAATGTTGAGTCCATGGATTATACGCACTCTCACCCTTCCATCATTGCTAGCCTCTTCGGTACCGTGCATTGCCCTTTCTCGCCTTGAGAGTTGGTGCAAACTTCGCCGGTGCATGCAATCCCCGTGATGCGATACGCTCTATCACACATAAGCCTCCTTATATCTTCCTCAAAACAACCACCATACCTACCTATCACTACAAAAAAATACACTTCCGTGATGATACGTGTTTGTCATAGTAGGTCGCGTTTTTTGTCATGCATGTACATCCATGACAAATTTATGACAGAATCAAGATAGTCATACCTGTGCTATTGTAGAAGTGTTCCATGACATTACCAAAATTATCATCACGGAAGTGTCCACTTCCATGACGATAAATCGCGCGTCACAGAAGTGCTTTCGTCAAGGGTGACCGACACGTGGCATCCACCGTAACGGAACGCCGTTAAGCTATCGGGTCGGGTTTCGGATCCGATAACCCGTTAACTGCCCCGACCAATGGGGATTTTCCATGTGTAAAATCATCAGTGGCTAGAGGAAACACGTGTCTGCTCATCGTTGGGACAGATGTCATCCACTCACTGGATAGAAGGCGCCTATGATACGTCGACACGTGGCACGGCCCAACAGTGGCCCATTCCTGTGAAAAGGCCGACCCGTTTGACTTGGTCAAAAGCTGGCAGGCCGGCCCATGGAAAGCCTGTTAACGGCCTGTTCGCATATAGCCCATTTACAGCCCGCTAACCCAAGGCCCGTTACGCCCTATCCGAATTAGGCCCAGTAGCGTCATCTGGGCCATCCAATATGATTCCAGCCCGTTTTCACTTCTGGCCCATGTATAGCCCATGACGTCTTTCGGCCCATATGAGGCCCTTTGTAACTCTTGGCCCATTAGCGGCCCGTGCTGAAACTGGCCCGTAATGAACAGTGTATTACTTTACACCAATTAACGGCCCGTGGTGAAACTGGCCCGTAATGAACAGTGTATCATTTTATACCCATTAACGGCCCGTTATTCCGTTGGGCTGTTTCCAGCCCAAGTTAACTTTCAGCCTTCTAAGGGCCCATTTATTCTTGGGCTCATTTGCAGCATTCGGTTACTTACGGCCCGTTACTGTCATTTTCTGCTTGTGGGGCCAAATTCAGCCCGTCGTTACAGTCGGCCCGTTTGTGGACCGTTAGTCTGTTGGGCCATTTTCATAGCATCACCAAATACGGCCTATTAATGGCCCGTTATGGTTAGCCCATAAAACGTACAATTTCCATTAAAGGCCCGTCTACGGCCCATTAAAGGCCCGTACAAGACCCATAAATGAGTCGGCGGCCCATGGATCCTACGAGACGTAGAAGGCCCATGGATCCTACGAGACGTAGAAGGCCCATGGATCCTACGAGACGTACAAGGCCCATGGATCCTACGAGACGTAGAAGGCCCATGGATCCTACGAGACGTAGAAGGCCCATGGATCCTATGAGACGTAGAAGGCCCATGGATCCGACGGCCCGTGAAGGGCCATGGTCGGGCGAGTTGGCCCCCGTTTGAACAATATAGCATATTCAAAGAATTATCCTACTCAATACTATACAACAAAGAGATCAAGGCATAGAAAGGTAGAATAATCCTACACTATACAATAAAGAAATTACAGCCGATTATACCCACTGGGCATCATGGTTCGGCACAGGTGATAATAAAGCATACACAAACAGCAAATTACATACACTGGGCAAATACAGCTCATACATCATGGACGCGCATCAACTTAACTCCATTTGAACTATAATCTATTCAGAAAATAGGATTGGCCGGATTCAGATAGCACAAATTTCAGTCTGCAAAATCTCCAATTCCTTCATGGTTACCTCAGTGTCTTGTTTCATTTTTTGACTCCTGCATCTAATACCTGCATGTCCAGTCTCAACTTGTTGATTATACGTTGAGAATCATGTACACGTTGTCTTGCCACCTCTAGTTGATGCTCGAGAACATCAGCACATTCCAATTCCAATCCATAATCATTCGGTAACGGCCATGCCGCACTGCTCGCAGATCTTTGTGTTGATGTCACTTCATCCTGAAATGTTTCTGTAAGTACGCATGACTAGGGCAAAAATATAGTTACAATAGTGAAGCGAACAAGACCCTATTTTGTACTACATGGCAAAACAAGACTAACAATAATGTTACACTTCACTTTAAAAAAAATTACACGTCATGAAGCATAAGTAGGTGATATTCTAAAAATTATAAAAAAGATAGTCTGTGCAGCCTGCATACAGAAATCCCTCTTAGCTCACCAGAGGAGCATGATGTTGGGGCCCAATCGAAAACACAGACAAGTTACAAATTTAGACAGCACGTTGCGTATAAGTAAGCAAGCAGTTGGCCATTCTGTGCCTCAATTAAAGTCTTAGGGAGCATAATGAACAGCAGAGGGGTTCATACAAACATA
The DNA here is from genome assembly GCF_018294505.1 of Triticum aestivum. Lineage (NCBI taxonomy): Eukaryota > Viridiplantae > Streptophyta > Magnoliopsida > Poales > Poaceae > Triticum > Triticum aestivum. Next base: position 435,255,112 of record NC_057799.1, read on the forward strand.
CTACAGCAGGAAAAACTATGCAATCATTAGCGTAGTAGAAACTAGATTGTGAGCCTCATGCAATAATAGTTGGTTAATAGACTTCAAAGCTTCAGGCACACTTCGGCAAAGTAATTAAATGGTAAGGCCTTTAATTATGTCAACTAATAGTGATACAAGTACCGAACATCAGGCATGATTATTTGGGCATCTCATTAACTGAGGACAAATAAAGCAATTGAAAAGAGAAAATTAACTATGTCTGAAACAAAAAAGGAATTGAACTGTTGAGTTGCATACAGTGACTTACCTTAACACGTTGAAGAGGCTCAACGCAGCTCCTACTTCTCTTGCAAGGCTCCTTCCTAACATCTTGTACTTGGAAATCCTCAATCTTATCTTCATTGCACCCCCTCTGCAAGGTGACACAAACTAGTTACTCGTCTCCTTGGAAGATAAATATGCATACTTTCCAGTCTGTGAACACAAAAGGATGAGATTATAACAAAACAACACCACATAATGAAACATGCCGCATCTCTTGCACTTGCACACAATGAAATGAGCATTTACTAATTCTGCACTATGTAAAAACTAGGCATACCTTCGAACTAGATATCCAGGTACTCTTGGAGAGCCTACTGTAGTGTACAGCCAAACCTTTATGTCACCTATGAGTTAGACAAGGCCCCACTACAGCAGCCCTTAGTGTTTAAATCGTTGACAAGCTCTGTTAGAGTGTTAGGTCAAGAACAACAAGTAATCAAAGCAAACAGTCCTAGTATGGCTGGTTGATGCAAACAAGCAATTGAACAGATGTGTGAGCAAATCTTACATATCAAGAAAAGAAGCAAAGAAGGAGGCTTAAAGACCATCACTTGACTGACCAGATTTAAGGGGCATTTAAACATCATGTGCAACGTATGAACTAACACAAACATTGCATATTCCAGATTCTACAATGGAATGCACATGTATTAGGTTATGCCATGTATGATGATGCCTAAATGTACAGATAGCAGGCAGGAGTGATTCATCATTGCACGCACAATTGAATTGCAGGTTAAGGGCCAGTTCGATTCCGCCTTTTCAGGGCATATTGTCAAAATAAGCCATAAAAGATGTAAAGAAGTCATTTTTGAGTTATGGGCTTGGGCTTAACTAATTTCGCTTTGGAGGGGGGTATTTCGGGTAGAACCTCACTAAAAATTGAAGGGAAGGGGAATAGTGAAATGACTCTGTTGTCTGCCTATATTACACTCAAAATGCAACTGCTGACGCCCGTGTCACACCTGACCCTCAAGTAAAAACAAACACGCAAGCATTCATTGTCCTACCCGCTTGCATCTCCTCTCCCCTTTCCCTCTACCTCGATCCCCTGCCTGCAGCACTAGGGTTCCTCCAGCGAGCCGTCGCCACTGGTCCCATCTGGCCTGGTCCTCGACTATGCTATGTTCAGCTAGGCTACATGGCCGGCGGGTAGGGGCAAATCTCCCTGGCTGCTCCTCCCTCTGGCGCCGCCCCTCATTCTCATGGTCTCCAGCAGCTGCTCCACTGTGGTTCGTCCAACGCACTACTCCGGCGGGCGCTGCACAACTATGGCTGATGCCACACTGCGGCAAAAGGCACCTTATTCCCCCTCCCCTCCTCCCAAGCCATGGCCTTGAGGTGCTTTTGAAGGATGAGCTCATCCAACAAGGTGAGGATCTCCTCTGATTTTTTGCCAAATTTTCATTCTGATCCACTATACGATGAATTGCTATGAGCTGCTTCTGCTGCTGCTATATGATGCATTGCTATGAGCTGCTCCTGCTGCTGCTATATGATGAATTGCTATGAGCTGCTGCTGCTGCTGTATGATGAGTTGCTATGAGCTGCTGCTGCTGCTATATGATGAATTGCTGTGAGCTGCTGCTGCTATAT
>NC_057799.1:435257193-435259107 GCF_018294505.1 Triticum aestivum
CTGCTATATGATGAGTTGCTACAAGCTGCTCCTGCTGCTGCTATATGATGAATTGCTATGAGCTGCTCCTACTGCTGCTATATGATGAATTGCTATGAGCTGCTCCTGCTGCTGGTATATGATGAATTGCTATGAGCTGCTGCTGGTATATGATGAATTGCAGACTGCTGCTGCTGTATGATGAGTTGCTATGAGCTGCTGCTGCTGCTATATGATGCTTTCAGGTGGTGCTGCTATACGATAATAACCAACCACTTGGACCATCGAATTTCAATAAATAATTGTTCTTCATTTAAATGTGGGTCATGCGTTCTTCGTTTAAATTAGGCAATGGGATCTCTATGGAAAACATTGACCAAAGTAGATTATGCCAAGTAGATGGTATCTTTGTATTTGCATTTTGAGCAAATAGTGATGATCTGTTTTCCTATCATATTAATTACTGCACTGGGTTCAATTTGTGATGTTTGCAAGTCAAATTAATTTCCATATGGGTAGCAAAATGAAAAAAATATAATGCAATCTAGACTTTCCACTGATCATACCAAAGATAAGCTGAAAACGGAATGAAAAGAACTGGTTGGCTTATTACATGGAGCTTATATTCACAGGTGCTTATTTCCTTAGGATAACTCATAATAACTGTCCCTAAGAAACTTGGCTAATAGAACTGGCATACAAATAACATGTCACGATGATTGCAATGGAGGAGTGACGTACCATAGCCCACTGTATAGGCTCACCGCTGCCTCTCCTTTTTTTGCGATGTTCCATGAAATTGCCACATACATCTTGTACTTTTTCATTGTGTAACCCTATCTGCAAGTTGACACGGCTAATTTCAGACATCTCTACATGATACTACATTGCATATCCCTTGCGCATATTTAAACCACCAATTAACGATTGTGTGCGTACCATAAACTAGCCATGACTCTGTATGCTGGACTAGCAGGCACTCTAAGGGAGCCTAATGTAGTGCACTGGAATTCCTACATGCCACCTACGATTTTGTGTAATGTACTGCCCCTGTGCCTAAATATATGTCTTTGTAGAGATTCCAGTATGGACCACATACAGATGTATATAGATGCATTTTCGAGTGTAGATTCACTCATTTTGCTCCGTATGTAGCCTATAGTGGAATCTCTAGAAAGACTTATATTTAGGAACGGAGGTACGAGGTAGTATCATGTATGACATCTACATATCTAATTTAGCAGCCAGTAGTAGAAATCATTGTCTGCACAAAGGGATTACTGGTCGAAAATCCTAGCAAAGCACGCTGGCAGGCACAGAACAATACAAGAGAGAGAGAGACGCACTTACAAGATCATAGCAATGCCTCAGTCCAGGATCTTGGTTGGCCAAGCTGTTAGATCCAGAAAAAACATCGTCCTTGTAGTTTTTGCCAGCTGCATAACAGGTAACAGCAACCGGATAGTATATTTGAAGTACATCGGGCAGGTGATGCTGGACGAGTTCAAAGGTGACAAGTACCTAGGCCGTGGCGGGTGCTTGGCATCTCTCCAGACGGTGGGAATCAGGTTAGAAACGTTGAGGGTGATGACGCTGCGCTGGCTGTCGGGGTCCGGTAAGGAGATCTAGAACCGTCGAGTAGGGTGTTTGTGGAGCGGCTCCGATAGGGTGGACTACGGTGTGGGCGAAGCGGATCTGTGGCCGTGGACGAGGGCGTAGGTGAAGCTGCTCCGGTGGTTGGGTTAAGGATGGTGTCGACGACGCGGATCTGCGGCCGTGGACGGGGCGTCAGAAGCTGCTCCGGTGGTTGTGTTAAGGATGGTGTCGACGATGCAGATCTGCGGCCGTGGACGGGGCGTCAGAAGCTGCTCCAGTGGTTGGGTTAAGGATGGTGTTGACGATGCGGATCTGCGGCCGTGGACGGGGCGTCAGAAG
>NC_057799.1:435259117-435259500 GCF_018294505.1 Triticum aestivum
AGAACCGTCGAGTAGGGTGTTTGTGGAGCAGCTCCGGTAGGGTGGACTACGGTGTGGGCAAAGCAGATCTGTGGTCGTGGACGAGGGCATAGGTGAAGCTGCTCCAGTGGTTGGGTTAAGGATGGTGTCGACGACGCGGATCTGCGGCCGTGGACGGGGCGTCAGAAGCTGCTCCGGTGGTTGGGTTAAGGATGGTGTCGACGATGCAGATCTGCGGCCGTGGACGGGGCATTAGAAGCTGCTCCGGTGGTTGGGTTAAGGGTGGTGTCGACAATGCGGATCTGCGGCCATGGATGGGGCGTCAGAAGCTGCTCCGGTAGGTTGGATGAGGGTGCGAGGAAGCGGATCTAAGGCTGTGGACTTGTGAGTTGGCAAAGCGGCCC
>NC_057799.1:435259510-435541804 GCF_018294505.1 Triticum aestivum
TCCGGTGGTTGTGTTAAGGATGGTGTCGACGATGCAGATCTGCGGCCGTGGACGGGGCGTCAGAAGCTGCTCCAGTGGTTGGGTTAAGGATGGTGTTGACGATGCGGATCTGCGGCCGTGGACGGGGCGTCAGAAGCTGCTCCAGTGGTTGGGTTAAGGGTGGTGTCGACGATGCGGATCTGCGGCCGTGGACGGGGCGTCAGAAGCTGCTCCGGTAGGTTGGATGAGGGTGCGAGGAAGCGGATCTGAGGCCGTGGACTTGTGAGTTGGCAAAGCGGCCTCGGTAGGGTTGAGAATGGTATAGGCGAAGCTACTCCGGTAGGGTTGACGATGGTGTTGGCGAAGCGGCTCCGGTAGGGTTGAGGAATGTGTCGGTGAAGCGGCTCCGGTAGGGTTGAGGAAGGTGTCGGCGAAGAGGATCAGAGGCCGTCGACGGGGGCGTCGGTGGGGCGGCTCCGGGGGGTGTGGATGAACCGTCTCCGGTGGGGAGTACGAATGAGCCGCTGCAGATGCGCGGCGGCTGACGAGAGTACCGGCGAAGCAGATCCGGCGCCGTGGACAAGGCCGGCACTGAATGGGTTGTGGTACAGTGGTGGATGAGCAGTCTACTTGTTTCTAGGGGAGGTGGGAGCGGTAGATGCGGCCGCAGAAGCAGATCCGGCGAGGTGGACGCCGCTGGCAGTGAATGGGCTATGGTACGCCGGTGGATGAGCAGTCTAGGGTTTCGAGAGGAGAGGGGAGAAAGGGCGATGAAGTACGGATGGCGTGATGTAAGATGCTCTGGTGCTGTGGAGTTAGTCGTTTTTGCGGGAGGGGGAGAGGAAATGGGGGTTCCGTGTAGTGGGGGAACCGGAAGTTACCAAAGCAGCCCCAACCTATCATGTAGATGAGGGCGGTATTGTAACTGTTGGTCTCCGTGCACCAAGGACAAAAGGGGGATTTCGCATGCTAAAGACTAAGGTGGCGGAAATTCTAGAAGGAGGCGGGAGATTTTGCCGCCCGCGGGATCGTTCGTATCCAGTTTCAACTAATTTTGGACCGTGCTAGCGGGAAGGTCATGATAGACTGTGTACACGGGGCACGCGTCAGCAGTTAATAACTGGTGTGAAGTCCACCCCAGAAAAAAATACAATAACTCGGGATGATGCGCCGATAACTTGGACGTTCACACGGACGCGGCCAATCGTACGGGTGTAGTGGCGCGTTCACAAAAAAAGGGATCAAACGCTCAGCCTATGTATTTCTCATGTAAATAGATAATTTAGTGCCATTGGTTATTTACTTTAAACATAATGCATTGACGTGTTAGTGTAGAGGCGCACAAAAAGAAATGGATATTGTAGTCAGCTACTTAAAAAGTGTTACCTCATATGATTACATAGCCTCCATTTCATAAATTGCGTACTCGTTGAATTCATATATGAATATTACATATATTACTTCAAAATAGAAACTTAAATCATCCAAGACTAATGAATTTGAATGCAAGAGTAACAATGATGCATATACATGATAGCTACATTGGTTGTTTGAAGAAACATCACTGTAACTTTGGCATGCACAACTGAAAAGGTTTATTTAAATAGAAAAAAATGTGATATGTGAGTGTCCAATCTTTATAGCGTTGAATCGATATTGTACCTTTGGCCACGATACGAAGTAGATATTGACTTATGTTCAAGCGATGCACGTCCACGATCGCTAGATAGTGATACGTGAATGAATTGTGCAATCTCTCTCACACGCATACATATCTCATTTCCCTGTGGGCATCGGAATGACACACGCGCACTTCATGTATTTCTCTCCCTCCATCAGGGTTAAATTCGTCTTTCTACCCCGTCCTACAAGTCTCTCACATACAAACACACACGCTCTCTATGTCTAACACGCCCACCCCTTTAATTCCGCCGACCCACAGCCACTAATGTCTCAAAGTATAATAATGTCTCTCACACATATGCTATCTACCTATCCCTTAATATAGTTAGATATGTGTCACACAAACTCCTTCTCCCTACTAGCAAGATGCCCATGTGTTGCACGGAACATCAAGATGCATTTGTATGAGAAGTTTATCTTGTGGGAGAAAAGGATGAATGAGGGAATGCCTTATTTGCAAATGCGGAGAGGGGTGTGGGTATCTTTTTGCAAAATTACCATAGTTTCCTTCCTGTCCGTCGGATATAAATCGGATGGCCTATATTGCAGGATGGCAGGAACACCATCATCACCAACTCTGTTTTTTTATAAGAGTAGAGATATGTGAGTGTCACTGCCCCCCCCCCCAACACACACCCACACTTCGCAACACCGAAGGAGTAGGGTGACACCTCGATCTTGATACTAATCTATTGACTAGCTTCTCTCTCAAACATACACACACACACACTACCCGGCACCGAAGGAGTAGGGTGGCACATCGATCTTGATAATAATCTATCTACTCCTCTTTCAAACACATACACACACACACTCGCTAGTTGTGCCTCTGTGCCTACCGCGCACACTCTCGATACGTCTTTCTCTCCCTCCCCCCAACAATGACAGCAGAAGGGTGACAAATCGATCTGATCATAATCTGTCAATTGGTTTCTCTCTCAAACATTGTGTCTCGGTGCCTCGGTAGGTAGCCCCCTCGATATGTAGACTTCTCGCGCGCGCACAGCTGTAGTGACGATGACGCTGAACCCAGTGTGCCTTGTTTTTACCAGCCTCATGTGATAGTTTTCACCCTGTTTTCTGTTAATTAACAAGGCAACCTTTTCTTTGTTACTACTAGTGAATCTGAAATCATTCGGGGCAGACATAAAATATATCACTTCAACCCAATTATCGCAACAACTATTTTAAAAGAAATTAGCTAGCTGCCCGTGCGTTGCACGGAACATCATGATGCATTTGTATGAGTAGTTTATCTTGTGAGAGAAAAGGTTGAATGAGGGAAGGCCTTATTTGCGAAGTGGAGAGACGTGTGGGTATATTTTTGCAAAATTGACATAGTTTCTTTCCTATCCGTTAGATATAAATCCGACGGCCTATATTGCAGGATGGCACGCACACCATCATCACCAACTCTGTTTTCTACTCCCTCCGTCCGAAAATACTTGTCATCAAAATGGATAAAAAGATATGTATCTAAAACTAAAATACGTCTAGATACATTTCCTTTTATCCATTTTGATGACAAGTATTTCCGGACGGAGGGAGTATTTGTCTTTTTAGAGATTTCAACAAGTGACTATGACGGGACCTTACCAACATACTCAAAAAAGTAGTCCATAATTTTGATGTTACGCTCTTTTCTTGGCGGTGCAGTGCCATCTGGATACCTCATAAATAAATCAAGGACAAATCTGACCCCTTCCTGAAAAGTCATACGGAGCAAAATGAGTGAATCTACACTCTAAAATATGTCTACATACACATCCGTATGTGGTAGTCCATTTGAAATCTGAAAAAGACAAATATTTAGGAACGAATGGAGTATATATAAGAGTAGACATGGAGATATATCTCCAGCATGGTCTACAACAAAAATGTGCTGGGCTGGTTAGCGCCGGATCCTCGCAACGCGATGACATGAGTTCGAATTCTGTCTTTTAACTTTATATTTTTATATTATATATTACTCTACTTATTTAATATATACTTCTTTCGCTACTGTACTGACAGTGGAACCCACAGAGTACTTAGAATACAAGATTAAGGATGGACTTGTTTCTTTTTAACTTTCTGTACGAAGCTGTAGCCACCCTGCAAGTCACGTGTACACTGTACATGCAATTAACTTTTTATAGATTGACAATCATACAGGCAATTAACTCAAATGGATTGGATGTCACTCTATTATTTCCAGCATAAAGAGCATCTCCAACAGCAGCCGGCAAATTTCCTCCCGCTTCCTTAAGCGGAGGACGACATCAAACGCCAGCGGCATACATTTTTACAACTCTAACCAACCAGATGAAATTCGTGCAAACACGGACTGATTTCATATAAGCATGAAGGATTTCGTATAAAAAAGCCGGATCTTCATATAAACATGATGGATTTCATTACATTTACATGAACTAAGAGGTGCCAATCCGGCTCTCTTGTATAATTAATACTCCCTCCGTCCGGAAATACTTGTCCTAGAAATGGATGTATCTAGACTTATTTTAGTTCTAAATGGCCGCCCGCGGATCCCTTTTTTCTTCTTCATGTCCGTCAGACACTTGCGGGGTCGAGAAGGTCCTTGGAAGAGACGAAGCAGCAAAGAAACTACCTGAATCCGCGATCGTCGCCTCGGCGGTGGCCTTCATGGGTCCCAAGTGGTGGCAGCCTCCCGTGTTCTACTTCTCCTCGATGATGGCGGCGGACACGGAGAAGCTGGCCACCGACTCGTCGCTCTCCATGCACCCGGCTTCTGTCTCTGCCTGCATGGCGCTGCCGCAGGCACGGGAGGCGCGCCCACAGACACGGGAGGCGCGGCCACCGCAGACACTGGTGGCGCCGTACGACGCGGCAGCGACGGCGCCCGTACCGGCGTGCTAGCCGCCGTGCCGACGTGGAGCAACTCGCCACTCCTCATCGAGCTGAACTGGAGCAGCGAGTTGCTGAACCACGCGCCTGCTTGGGGCGGCAACTGGCTCCGTCGGGTCAAGCGAGGTTGGTGAAGCACCGAGCGGCCTCGCCCGTATCCGGAGGGCTCGGCGGGCCACCCAGCCGGGTAATATGCCGGAGAACGGCTCATTAGAAGCCATCGGAAGAGTGGAGAAAATGGTGAAGGAGGAGATGGGGGAGCGGCGGAGGGGTGCGATTCTTGCCCGCTGTTTGTCTGGCCTCGTGTAAATAGAGGGCGGACGGTAGGAGCTTGGCCGGCGTCTGGCCTCGTTTAAACTGAGGGCGGACGGGAGGAGCTCGGCCGGTGTTGCGTTTAATTCCGGCCCGTTCATGAACGGACGTGTGGCAGGAGTAGGATTCTCGGTTTGCATGTAGGTTTAATGGAGGGGTTTAATGGAGGCGCCGGGCGTGCTGCGGGCAGCGCAGTACTATTCGATTTGACAGCAGTAATGAGCCGTCAAATCACAAAGGCCCTCGCCTCTCGTGAAACCGACCGAGCTAGACTGCCCCGCCCTCTAGCCTTTTAAAAAATGTATATACTCCACTTTTGTACTGTAGTAGTATCGATGGATTGCGCCGTGGAGCAAAACTTGAAATTAAAAAAAGGTGGTACATATAGAGAGCGCTCGTCGCCAAATTATGCATATAGTACTATTAAAAAGGCTTGTCACAATAATGGTGTCCAGCACAAGTGCACAACCCACCCCTCAAATAAAACTAAGCACCCTGGAATTCTTTGAAAAAACTAAGCACCCTGAAATTCTTTGACAACTAAACTGCTGGCTATATGATGTTGGCCATATATATTGTACGTATATAATGTGAAGAAACGAGTGGTAGTACTATACCAACTAAAAGATGAAATGTAAGAAATACTAGTATGTACGTACTGAAGAGTTAAAGTAACAAGAAGAAACATAACATAGTTCTGCTGGGGGCTCAGCACAACACACCCCTCAAATTAAATTAAGCACACCTGAAATTAAACTTTGCAACTATTCCGGTAGACACTGCATTAGAACCACCATGAGCAATGACACTGCCACCTTACTCGGAGTCCTCGTCCACATCCTCGACTTCGTCCTTGTCCCTCTTCCTCTTGGCCGATACTTCTTTGCTTGAACCGCACACTTGGCTGTTGCTCTCCATCCAACCCTTGTAGATATTGAAGCAAAGGTAGCCATCCATTGCAGCGTAGTGGATGTGGTCTATATCTAGTACATTCCGCTGCCATGCATGACGATGAAACGTGTATGGAGGTTTCTCCAGTTTACCGTACGAAGGATGAACCATGGCTCCTGCCAGGGTCAGCATTGAAGGCTGACGAGAGGACACCAGCCGATTCTTCTGGAGGTCGAAGGTGTTTCCTACAACGAGGCCTATCCGACGCAGGACTTCTTTGTTGTTACCAAAGTCTACAGTAACGAATTTGACTAGGTTGCTCTCGAGGAAGTCCTTAAAATCCTGGCACTCAACGTCGGCATGGCATATGTGGTAGACCAAGCATAAGTCATGCACGCAAACCTGGATCACGGCGGGCTTCTTCCTCTCTTCGTCCTTTAGATCCTTCTCTCGTCCGAGGACTGTGGTGTACTCAACATCTAGCCCAGCGACCCACTCATCATCTGAGTCTTCGAACATGCGTCTGAAGCGAGAAAGGCATCCTTTCACCGTCGCAGAAGAACGGGTGTAGATGACGTCGAACTCATCGCCGGTGATGGTTCTAACCTTGTACTCACCGCCAATCGGGGAGATTTGGGGCGCCATGGATTTGGGAGGAGGGTTAGGATTAGTGGAACTGCCGTAATGTGAATGGATGGGACGACTAGGAGCGAACCGTCGTAGTATTGAAGGACGTGCGGGGAGGAGTAGGAGCGAACTGCCAGCGTGCGAACGGCAGGGTAGTGGCTTTCCATTCTCCCATGATACGGGCTTCCAAGAGCCCTTGGATCTGAGATCGAACAGTTGCATGGCGTGATTCTAGACCTATGGGTGAATATCCTATCCTGGAGGGTTATTCTGCAAATTTTCAGCAACTTAGCATGCGACCGTTTGATCTTAGATCCAAGGGCTGCCAACAGCCCGTATCGTGGTCGCGCCTACCACGACCGTCGCGTCGCTCGTGCGGTCGCGCCCTTGGAGATTTAACACGGTGCGTTAGGCTATCTGATGTTGGCATGTCATACATAGTCATCACTTAGTCACTCATACTACAACAAGGTTTTGGCTATAAGGTTGGCTATAAGTGTATTTTTTTTACTTCTCTCTAGCTCTTTCTTCGTACTCCCTCCGTCCCATAATATAAGAATGTTTTTGACACTAGTGTAGTGCCAAAAACGTTCTTATATTATGGGACATAGGGAGTACTAGTATTTATTGCATTGCCAAGGAGTGACCTCTTCCAATGAAATGGTGTTGCTAAGTTTGCTTCATTTAATTAGCTATAGACTCAAAATTGTCTTTTCACCTAGGTACACGCGCTTAGCACCGTTTCTTCCTTGGATCACCAAACTAGTCTCTCTCTTCTTGATTAACTTGCCACATCAGACTTTATGCCTATGTGGCAAGCTTAAGCACCTGTAGGAGCAAGTAAGTACAATAGTGCGCTTTACATGGCATTTTTGCATGTGTGGAGGAAAGAGAGGCAAGGAAAAAGTGGAGAAGTGGGCTCTCATGCAAGAGCCAGCCTCTACTACATGGTGGAGCATTGGGAGAGGCACCTGTATTGAGGTGGTCAGGAATCGGGAGACTCACGCCGGTCGTAGCGCCGCAGTTAAAATGATAATGGCAAGTCAAATCATGGGGCCCCACCTGTCCAGCAGTAACTCGCTGTCAAATCACACAGCCCTACGTTTGCAGCAGCCTACTCCCTCGTCTTCTCGCGTCTCTGTCGAACCGACTAGGCAGAACTGCCCCGCCTACCGCGCAGGAAAAGCCCGCGCAGTATACTCCCTCCGTCTAGGTGACCAAGGTGGAGAGGAAAACGAGAGAACTTAATGTTTAGTATTTGCTCAGGCTGGTTGTAATGGTACTGGCCTTAGCAATTTTGATGAGGTGTCATAGAATTAAATGAAGAAAGAGAGAGAGTTGAGTACTATGTGTCATACATGGCAATAAATAAAGTACTACATGATACTAATATATGATACATGGCGCAAGAGTACTAAGTATTATTAATACAGTTTTGCTAGAACTCATCTAGATGAGATATAATTTGGTCTCATTCATCTTTTATAGCCATTAGATGTGATGCTATATAAGATGCGTGTGTGCTGACGTGGGTTGTATTTGTTCTTGTGCAATGAACTGACCACTGCATGTCATGTTTGATAGTCTCAAGTCATTAAAAGCATACAAGCCCCACATCTCTTCTTGGTTGATTCCTCTATTTATGTCAAAAAATAAGAAACAACGTGAGAGTTAATGCACCACGCCTATGTGTTTACTATTTGGTTTTCGTAAGATGGCTTAATACTCACCTAGACGGAGGGAGTATTCGATTTGACAGCGGGCGGCGCAGTTCCTGATACGGCTTTAATGCAGACGAGGGAGGGAGTAGCGGTTCCCGATATGTTGAACGGCCAATGCATCCTCCTTCAATTAATGCATGAGGGAGGTAATGGGAGGAGGTCCGGGAAAAGAGGCTGCACGATGTGAATGCAACGCAGTTTGCCCTCACTGCCCTCATATAAAGGCGCCCCTCCATTCCAATGCATCTACCACATCGTACGCACCTAAGCATTTGCCTAAGCACCTACACTAAGCGCAAAAGAGCTCACTCCAGACCCATGGCGGCGATGTGCGTGAGCGGCCAGCGGCTGCGCCAGATGGTCCACGATGCCGGCCTGCGGCATGGCGCCGAGGATCGTCTCCAGACGGTGTTGGAGACCGGCTGGTGGATGGCCGCCGTCGACGCCAACTACGACTCTCAGTTGGACTAGATGATCGTTGCCACCAGCAACAAGTTCACCGTCCTCAAGAACCTCGCGGACGACATCGCCGTACTCCTCCAGCCCGCGCGCCCGGGCTCCTCATTGCCTGCCACCCTAATTGGCCTCCATGGCCGGAACCTCTTTCAAGCACTGGTGGCCCTGCAACTGCCCGCCGACGCCACGAAGAATGTCCACCTGGAGGTCGCGCTCGCCGCGAGGCGCCTCGCCCTGCAAGAAATCGTCGACCTACACATCCACGTGTACAAGCAAATCGTGTACACAGGTATCTACAAGGCCAGTGAGGACGCTACGATGTTGGCCTTCCTCAACCGGCTGGAAGCCTTGGATGCCTTTGCTGAGAAGCACCTCGACTCGCCACAAAAGCCGCCGCTCCTTAGCCGCCGGTCGGTGGCCCGACGCACTAAGTTGAGGAGGAGGAGGTCGTACGTTCGTGGATCCATCTTTCTTCTTGCCTTCTGTAACCACCACTGCGATCGCATCATCGTGGCCTTAATTCTTATTGTGCTGTTGCATTCTCGTTCCAGTCAATACCGACATGTGCGATCCCTTTGCTTAATTATAAGCATCACTGTACCTAGTACTCCATCCGTCAATTTATAAGTTGTGCTTACCTTTTCCATCAACTTCGTGCAACGCGCGGGCATCTTCACTACAAAAAAAAGACACATCCGTGACATTTTGGGCCGAACGAATTTTTTTCTGTCATACATATGACACTTCTATGACGATAATTGTGACAAAACCCGGTATCATCATAGATGTGGTGGGCTCCTACTTCTATGACAAAAAGTCATGACAGAAAATGGGCTTTTCGTCCTGGGCGGGCCGGAGACGCAGCTGCATGACATTCTTTGGGCCGTCCTTGACGGAAAAAACCGTGGTAGAAGCGAGGGTGAGGAAAATTTCGGGGAGTTCCCGGTTACGGTGGGAGGTCGGGGGCCGAGCGATGCGCGTTTCTCTCATACACGTACGCGTGTGTGTGCGAGGCGTTGGCTCTAACTGAACCCGAGCGAGGCGTTGGGCTCTAACTGAACCCGAGCGAGGCGTTGGGCTCTAACTGAACCCGAGCGATTGCACTGCAGGCTACGCGTTACTGAACCCGAGCGATCGATCGATGGCTGTTAACTGAACCCGATCGAGCAATTCCTTCGCTACTGCTGCTAACTGAAGCCGATCGATGCTGCCTCTGGATGAACAGTGAGCGTTGCTGGGGGGTTTGGATGAATAGTTCCCGGTGGGGGTGGATGAACAGGACCCCGTGGTGTTGCCTCTGGATGAACAGGACCCCGATCGATCGAGCCGGTTGGGGCTGGATGAACAAGACCCCGTGGAGGGCAGGATGAACAGGACCACCTCGTGGAGGGTAGAATGAACAATAGACGGTGGAGGGCTGGATGAATAGTATCCCGTGGAGGGGTGGTTGAACAGGAGCCCGTGGAGAGGGCTAGTTGAACAGTAGCCGGTGGAGTAGCGCGTGGTGGAGGCTAGATGAACAGGAGCCCGTGGATGAACAGTCGCAGGTGGAGGCTGGAGGAGGTCGACGGTGGATGAATAGTAGCCCGTGGAGGGTGGACGGGGTCGACGATGGAGATGAACAGTATCCCGTGGAGTCCCGTTTTGCGGTACGCCACACCCCTCCCGATGAACAGGACCCCCGTTTCGACCATAGCGCTCCAACACAAGTCCGTTTCCTCCGTTTTGCGGTACGCCACACCCCTCCCGATCAACAGGACCCCCGTTTCGACTGTAGGAGGTCCGTTTCCTCCGTTTTGCGGTACGCCAGACCCCTCCCAATGAACAGGATCCCGTTTCAAACGTGGCCGGTCGAACACAAGGCCGTTTCCTCCGTTCTGCGGTACGCCAGGCCTCGTTTCCATCGGCTGTTCCGTCCAAGCCCTCCCGATGAACACGACAACGCATTCCGTTCCGACCCAGCCAGTTGGCTCCCCATGAACACGACGACGACGTTGTTTCTCCGTTCCGACCCAGCCATGTGCACGAGCCCTGGCTGTACGTATGCACGAGTAGGCGTTCGAGACCCTGCCCGTATGTACGTACGTGGCCGTATTTTCTTTCTTGCACATTGGCCGCTGTACGTACGTGTACATGCTACGTGCGCGCCTCTACTACGACACGTGCGCGCCTCTACATCCACCAGTATATATGTACGTACACGTTCGCGACCAGAATGACAACGCTACGTACGATTCGACCAGGTGGGTCCCGACTGTCAGGCACTTCCTTGCCTGCGAAGATGTAGCTGGTGGGTCCCAGCAGTCAGGGGGGCGAATCGTTTTTTTTGCCCGAACGCACTTCCTTGCGTGCGAAGATGTAGCTGGTGGGTCCCAGCAGTCAGGGGGAAATGTTTTTTTTGTGAAATACAGTGGCCCGTCCGGTGGGTCCCAGCTGTCAGGTGGAGAAATCATTATTTTCCATGTAATAAGGAGGCACTTCCTTGCTACGGCTGTGGACCCAGCTGTCAGCCTCTCCACGTACAGTCCACGTCCGATGGAAGTCGTTCCTTGACCATGTTGACCACGCCGCGCCGAGAGCACCAGGGTGGTGGACAACGGCGATGCCTAGGAAGGGGACGACGGGGAGCCGGGGAAGACGCGGTAGTGGAAGCCCGCGCGGAGAGGAGTACGAGGGTTCACTGGTTCGGCTGCGGTGTGAGGCTGCCGTCGCCGCAGGGCCTGGCCAGCGGTGGGAATAGTAGGGGGCGGTGAGGCCTCCGCGGCAGCACAGCCGGCCACGGGAGGCAGGAGCATGCGGCACGACTGGCGCTGCTTTGGGCGGCTGGAGCAAGAAGACCAGAGGTTGAAGAAGCACTACAGCCGTCGGATGGACATCGTACGGTCACTGGAGCTAGAATCATTCATATTGACTAAAGTTGACAAAGGCCCCCGTCCCAGTCAACTTAGTAGGCCCACAAGTCAGCCTCCCACCATGGTGGGTCCCAGCTAGCTGGGGGAGTATTCATTTTTTTGTGCGTAATAAGGAGGCACTTCCTTCCGTGCGAAGATATAGCTGGTGGGTCCCAGCTGTCAGTGGCGGTAACGTTTTTTCGCGAAATACAGAGGCCCTTTCGGTGGGTCCCTGATGTCAGGTGGAGCAACCATTATTTTGCGCGTAATAAGGAGGCATTTCCTTGCGTGCGGCCGTGGACCCAGCTGTCGGCCTCTCCACGTACAGTCCACTTCAGATGCATGTCGGTCGTTGACCACGTTGACCAGGCCGCGCCAAGAGCACCAGGGCGGTGGACGACGGCGAGGCCTAGGAAGGGAACGACACGGAGGCAGGGAAGACTCGGCAGTTGTTTCCCATGCGGAGGGGAGTACGACTGTACGAGGGTTTACTGGTTCGTCTGTCGTCGCCGGAGAATAACAGCAGGTGTGGGTGAGTAGAGGGATGGCTAGGCCAGCGATGGGAGTACGGTGGGGCGGTGAGGCCTGCGCGGCAGCAGAGCCAGCCGCGGGGAGGAGGGAGCAGGCAGTCCCGCCGGCGCTTGTTTGAGCGGCTGGAGCAGGAAGAGCAGAGATTGAAGAAGCACGACGGCCGTTGGATGGCCATCCAACAGTCACTGCTTGTGCGTCAACCTTTTTTTTAGGAAAGCCTCAAATATGTGGAAAACAGCATACATCCCATCTGCCATTATTTCTAATAATTTACAGCCCATTTGCTAATTCTGAAGGTTTCTTTTGGAGCCCATATTCTTTTTGTTAGCATTACAGCCCATATTGTGGCCACGGTTAAAAAATTATACGAAATGTTGCATATTTCGGTGCGGTCCGAACTATTTTTAATCCCGAAATTTCAAGTCACATTCAAACTAATTTTAAAAATAAATGTATATCAATATAAAATCCAACAAATTGTCCACGCATAGAAATTAATGCAATTTAAAATCTTGAAATGAAAAAAAAAGAAATTTGAAAGTAATTGTCAGTTTGATGTTTTTTAAAATGTACAGCCCATTTCTCATTACTGATAGGCCATTTTCTCGTCCAGCCGAATGAAGCTCTCCTCGTCTTGAAAGACTTGCAGCCCAATAGGCCTGACAAAGTGACTTACTTGGCAAATCACAAAAAAACTGGGATAGCCATTTTCAGAAAGAAAGAAAAAACTACTGGGCTGGTCTGTGGTAAACATAAAAGAGAAGGTTGTCTAGACATGCGAGAGTGCCCCGCACAGCCCAGTTGACACCCTGCTTCCGTCTCAAAAACAAATTAGATAAATGCCACAACAAATATGGCGATTCATAAAAATGCCACTGCAATTTCCAAACTTTGAAAAATGCCACTGCAATTTTTGCAAACTTTGGAAAACGCCACTGCAATTTGCAAACTTTGAAAAATGCCACTCCAGACTTCGAAAAATGCCACTGGGGATGGCATGAAATGGCATTTTTCAAAGTTTGGAAATTGCAATGGCATTTCTTAGAAACACCAGATTTGGAGTGGCATTTATCAAATTAACCCAAAACAAAAATAACTGGGCGAGCTGCTGGGTCCCTGATGTCAGCCGCTCGTTGTGCAACTCTCTCATTTATTGACTACGTTGACAATGGCATGGGACCCAGATGTCAGAAATCCATTATGAGGAGCCATTTTTTTATTGGATTGAAATAAGGAGGCACTTTGCTTGCGTACTGCCATGACCTTGGCGGGTCCCTGCTGTCATCCTCTCCACGTACAATCATCTCCTGGTTGTGTACGCGTCAACTTGGTAGGCCCACAAGTCAGCCTCTAAACCCGTGGAGGACAAATACAACCCATTTAAAAAAATAACAGCCCATTCCATATGTTCAAACAGAAAGTTCAACATTTAGAGCAAAGTAACAGGTCTGATCCACATATAGAGTACTGAACTTCCACGTTGACAACCATCATAGCCAAGTTAACTATCTACTTCCACTAATACTCTAGTAGCGTAAAAGTACTAACTTACTCTTAGCTAACTAGACGATGCCGGCCGCCATCTCTGGTACACGCTAAACGCCGGCACCGGCGTCCTCCGCCTCGCCTCGGACTTGCCAGAGGTGCGATAGGGCGCGTTGCTCGCGCGCGTTGGCCCTTTCCATGCCGGCGTGGTCCACCGAAGCTTCGGCTTCTAAGCGGGAAACCCACTTAACGAGCTGGTAGTAAAAATCGGCTTCGCGAACGCGTGCGTGCCCGATAGCCTCCAGGGCTATTTGCTGGGCGCCGGCCTCCACGTAGTCGGCCCACGTGCGGGCGCTCTGCTCGCGACTCAGAGCGTCGGTGCGCTGCTGCTCCATGTCCCGCTGGCAGCGGAAATCAGCGATACGCTGCTCATCCGCCAAGCGGTCGTGCTCCAACAACTCCTGCTCCTCCGCCAGGCGGTCGCGCTCCAACAAGTCCTCGATCTCCGCATTGCCATCTAAAGACCGATAGAATGCCTCCTCCCTCCGTCTGCCTTCCGGTGAAAAACCGAACACTAGTTCCGGCGGTGACCGCCTCCGGCCACGCCTATCGCGGACGGGTGGGGGCATGGCGGACGTGGCGAGAGCGAGGATAAGTGGCGAGCAACGTTGGGCCGGTGGGGGCTTATGAGGATAGGGCGAGTTGGGTCACGGTGCCACCATAGAAGGCCGAGAAACAGTACTTATAAGCGGAAGGTAGCGCGACGGTCATCAGAATTCAATGCATAATGAAGCAGGCATGGCTTAGCGCGCCAGCTTGCCGTGGAAAACTAGAGAAACTGAAATTCTGACTGTGTCGTCCCATCCCGTCCGTGCTGGGTCGCACGCCGGCCTTACGGTCAAACGAGTGCACTCGAATCATCTACCTCCTTGTCAATAATGATTCCACGGATTTAAAAGGCCCGCAACAATTAAAGCGCATCTTTTTTCGCATCAGTTAGCTGCCTTAATTACGGCCGGCTGCATGCGGGGACTCAAAATCGCTCGCAGCCAGTACACGGAGCAGCATGCAACGAGTCGCAGCCGAGGGCATTAATTGATGAACTTTAGCTGGGAGATAAGGCATTTGCGAACGTTTTTGCTAGCAGTTTCTTCAGATTCGCATGGCATTTTCTTCAGAGCAGCTTGTCAGTTTCTTCAAAGGTAGGCATTTCTATTCAAAAAACTGCCACTTTGGATCTTGCGTCGCAACTAAAACAGCCAGGAGCGCATTAGTAGGCTAGCTAGTGATCGATCGGTAACTTGTAAACACTGAGCGAACAGATATAAGGGACTGTTAATGCATCTCAATGATTCACAGATCATATACAAATATGTAGCTCCAAAAGCAAAGATCAGCCACAACTAAAACCAACTAGTACGATTCCCATACATAAGATCAACATGTTAATGCATCTCAATGATTCACAGATCATATACAAATATGTAGCTCCAAAAGCAAAGATCTAGAAAAACATATGTTCTTCCTACTAACATGGATGCTTCTCTTGGCCAACATTCAGTACAGACTGAATGACAAATTTGTTTGTGAAGTCTACAATTCCTCTTGCAAATGTAAGTGGTTTCACCAACAGCTGGAACCATGGGAATGAACCACACATGATGGAGGAACATCCACTGCAATATGATTTGGTCTTCTCTTGATCACACGGCGAGACTATTTTCGGAATACAAACTTTAACTTAGGCAAAATGATGCCCATTGTATAATCAGACCAAAGCAATGAAGCACCAAGTGTTGGCCAAAAAATTGCTATCCCAATCTAGATAATCGATCAAACATAAAAACTTGATCGAACGAATCAAGAGAATAGCCGGAGGAGGAGGTGCCCACTCTTAACCTTTCGTCTTGTCTTCATAATTTTTTGTGCAGTTTAACCAAAATAAAATGACATCAGCGCCTTGGCATTTTGGTCACACTGTACAAAAAATTAACTTATCTCATGAAAGTGAGGTATGTAATCTATAAGCATTAACAGTGCAAAAATCTGAAGGTAGTAACAAGTTTCATCGTTGGTATACTGGCTGTGCAACATCATTAGAATGCCTTAGTTGAAAAATCTTTAATACATCCAAAATCAACAGCTAACCCTGAAATAATCCAGTGACATTAAATGGCATTGCTTAAATTTATCGGTGGCATTAGACTGAGTGCGGCATTAGTTAAATGTGGCATCACTTTAGTAGTAGCATTGCTTGACTTGACTGCTGGCGTTATACTAACAGC
This sequence comes from Triticum aestivum, assembly GCF_018294505.1. Lineage (NCBI taxonomy): Eukaryota > Viridiplantae > Streptophyta > Magnoliopsida > Poales > Poaceae > Triticum > Triticum aestivum. Next base: position 435,275,237 of record NC_057799.1, read on the forward strand.
AAAAAAGTTAGACTAAGAGCATGCGAGGCCCATTCAGACAGTGGGCGCACCAGTACGATGTACCTCCATGGACGCATAGAGTGGTGAGGGAGGTATGGTTGCCCAGAGCAACAAATATCCAGGCAGCATATGTGGATTACGTCCCATTTTTGTTATGTTTAGCCACCTTTTTCCTATGTGAGGACAACAAACCGATTGACCTGGTCATTCTCTATTGCGTTGTCATGCCTTTCTACCCTTCTTCAACCAAGAGACACGAGACTCGTTCCTTAGATACTGATTTCCCCTTCTCAACCTAGATGCGGGTTTGATGCCTACTCTCTTGGACAGTACAGTCTCCCTTCCTTTCCTTATTCAACCCAGACATGGATTAGTCTCCATGAAGTAGGGTTTCCTTTAATAGTGAAATTAAGGTTTTCGTCTGCGTGACCAGCAGAGCAGAGGATAGCAAATTGGGAAGATGGTGGAGTGGAAAAAGATCCACATGCAGCGACATGGCAGATGGGGCAATAGAACAAGGGTATGGTTCGAAAAGAGGTAGAATACCTGAGGGTTGGCGGGAAGTGGCTTCGCTCGTGGTCATCGTCCTCCACACGCACTACGACAGCGAGCTTGGGGACGCAGGCCATCCCGCGCGGGCGCTAGGTCTGAGAGGACGACCTTGTCGTCAGTGCGTGACCTCGCTCGCCGATGATGAGTGCATCAACACTGCACGTCCTTTTCTTCCCCGGCAGATCTGTGACCACCGGTGAGGAGGGAGAGAGAGGCCGTCTTTTTTAGATCTGGAGAGAGGGTGATAGTGTGAGAAGCAAGTGGGCAGCCCTTAGCAAGAAAGCTCTCAAGCTCCAGCCTATATATCTTTTTTATACTACCAGTACTGGAGGTGGAGTAGTGGTAGAGTAGTTTATATTTTCTCTGCAAACAGTACCAGTTAGTCATGCTTCAAAACTGAACGGCACGCCATTAAAAAAATAAAGTCGAGAAATAATGCGGCACCTCGGGCCAACGCGGCCAGGTCGCATTTTGCACGAGAAATTACACACGATGTTTCGTTGACATGTGGTCCCGTTCCAACATGTCTGTGAGACGACGGCGAGTCCTTTTGTACAATTTCCGAAAGGACGTGCAGGCCGGGGCGCCTCTTCATGTACCGTGGCAAACTGGCAACCGTCCACCGACTCTTCGCCTTTCCCTCTCGATTTGGAACTGTTGTCGCACGCTCTTCCTCCCTCCTCCATTTGCCTTCACCCTTCCTTCTGCCATTGTTCGATCATCTTCTCCATGGAGGGAACAAGCCGGAAACGACCCCATTATTCTTGCCCCGATCTGAAAGATGACGTGGTGGGGGAACTCATTGATCGGTGTGACGTCATCACCTCGGCTAGCATGGCAGGTTCGTTCAAGCCCATTCTCGACTCAACTGATAACATCATTACAAGGAACCCAAGGGTCCAGGAGCGGTTTGATCTCCCTTATCTTCTTCGCTATAAGTCTGTTCGCATGGGCGCGGACGACGGAGGCCTCGCCTTGTGAAGTTGATGCCGCTTGATAATGATACGTGTGATGTCAAGATGCCATCGCTTAAGGGTAAGTCCTGGGCTGGCACAAATGGAGATTGGGTTGTTTATATTGGGTACAATTGCGACTGGGAACTTGTGAATGTGTACACTCGTCAGCGGATTCCACTTCCAAAAATCTCCGAGTGCCGTGAGGTTGAGCACACAGATGATCTACGTACGTTCAAATACGATCATGGTGACTCTCGTCTACTGAAGATAGCAATTTGTTGAGTTCCCAACCGCTCTTGGAATTACAAGAACTATCAAGTTGTTGCTATCTTCGACAAGCTTGTTGCCGTCCTTCGTGGTTCGACTGGATGGGTATTGCTCAAAAATCAGTTTCTATACACGGATGTGTACTGTGATGCAATTGAATACGAGGATCTTGTGTTTGCTGCCACCACTCATGGCACTGTTTTTGCATGGGATCCTCGTAGTTTTGGTACGTTTGTCTTCCACCGTAATTATAATTGTTTCATCCACATGCATGCGGGTTAGCAAGTTTCCCTTTACTAATTAACCTTCTTCTTGTGTTTCCAAGGTCCTGTGAACATTCCACCACCTATACTTGAAAAAATTTATAAGCAAGGGGGAGATGACGATGGTGATGATCACAAGCATGAGGAGGAGCAGAACTTATATACTCAGTGGTGCCTGGCAACTAATTCCGATGGATCACCTCTTCTTGTCTGTATACAGTGCACTCAGACTGTTACTACTGAGGAAGCAGGTGTTGTCTCCCATGGTCGCCCTCTCCTGAGCTATTCCAACACCCATTGCATGGTATTTAGGACGGATACTAGTGTGCTAGCGCAAACACCTTCTCCCTGGTTCAGTATTGATAGTCTTGGAACAAACTCGCTCTTCCTTGGACCAAACTATCCAATGATGGTGAAAGGCGATCCAGGTGCTGTTGACACAACGTTACTACCATTTATGAGAAGCAACTATATCTATACCTCGGACATTTCGGTGGTTCCCTACCCTGGTCCTGATATATGCCGCTTCAGCCTGGATGATCAGTCCTGCGTTGCTCTCGATATTGACAATAGCTGGCCCTTCCCAGAGCACCTATGGTTCAAAGCAAGTGTTTCCAACGCCGAGGATTGGTTGAGTTGAAGTTCATTTCATTGCTTGGTATCTGTTGTGTGATGAAAACTTTAGTATTTGCTAGAATGTTTTGTTGGAAATAATCTATAATCCAACATGTATCCTCGTTGTCGTTGTGTGTTGATGACTTGTTGTATTTAATGAATGGTACATTTCAGTTGCGAATGCATGTCATAGACTCAATTTATGAATGGTTTTCGAGTCACTTCTTGGAGTGTGAATACCGTAGTAGTATAGCCAGCATCCGGTTAGTATATGAAGTTGCCACATCACATAGAGCAACCTAATATTGGAGTATGCTAGCCCTCCACCGGCGCGCCGCTTCAAATGGTGGAGGAAATGAGAGGTCGCGTCACCTTGTGTCCAGATCTGAGATGCCACGTGTACCAGATGAATGACTCCAAGTTCGACCACCGTGATGTTAGGTGCGAGCCCAGGAACACTGTTGGAGAGACCCCCCTCATAATTTTCCTACATTGGTCGTTTGATTAATAGGATAGAATGCTATAGGATTTTTTTCCTATGTCATCATCTTTTAATTGGCAATCTAGCATCCACTCCAACTTTTGTTTCACTTCCTTTGTTCCTACGAAGAGAGTACTTGCTCTAAATGATGTGCCGCTGCAAGAGCCGCCTATATTTATTAACCATGCTCTAAAAAGGTGGACCAGCTTTGGCTATAGTAGTATTGTACTAGGTTAGTAGGTGACCTTGCGCTTGGCTCTTCTCCTCTTCCGGAAGTCGAACAATAATGATGGTACTACAGTAGTACTTCTGGCAATCTGACACCAAATGAACAGCTGCACGTCCACCGCTTGTAAGCAAAAGTTTCTCCTCGTGATGCGAGCCACCACGCACGCCTTGGTGAGGGAGAAGGCATAGTAAGCAAGCTTCTCGTCGTTCTGCGAGTTGGCGGGACACATCAAAGTTATTTATTAGTACTCTCTTCAAAAAGGGCCGACCATGTCCATGGCTACCATCCCGTGCTCTGTCATTGAGTACGTGCACTATTCACATATCTTTTTTTCATCATAGATTTTTTGGTACATGGAAATACATCACCAAAATTTTGACTAGAAAAGCAAGACCAAAGAAAACAAGAACCACAAGAATACATTTTAGAAGATATCCAACTTCCATAACTGCTCCTGTAAGTTGGATTAGTGCCTTCTCGATGCATTCATTGTTGATCTGCGGAGGCTTGATCTTGTTGAAGGAAATATGCCCTAGAGGCAATAATAAAGTTATTATTTATTTCCTTATATCATGATAAATGTTTATTATTCATGCTAGAATTGTATTAACCGGAAACATAATACATGTGTGAATACATAAACAAACAGAGTGTCACTAGTATGCCTCTACTTGACTAGCTCGTTGATCAAAGATGGTTATGTTTCCTAGCCATAGACATGAGTTGTCATTTGATTAACGGGATCACATCATTAGGAGAATGATGTGATTGACTTGACCCATTCGTTAGCTTAGCACTCGATCGTTTAGTATGTTGCTATTGCTTTCTTCATGACTTATACATGTTCCTATGACTATGAGATTATGCAACTCCCGTTTACCGGAGGAACACTTTGTGTGCTACCAAACGTCACAACGTAACTGGGTGATTATAAAGGTGCTCTACAGGTGTCTCCAAAGGTACTTGTTGGGTTGGCGTATTTCGAGATTAGGATTTGTCACTCCGATTGTCGGAGAGGTATCTCTGGGCCCACTCAGTAATACACATCACTATAAGCCTTGCAAGCATTGTGACTAATGAGTTAGTTGCGGGATGATGTATTACGGAACGAGTAAAGAGACTTGCCGGTAACGAGATTGAACTAGGTATCGAGATACCGACGATCGAATCTCGGGCAAGTAACATACCGATGACAAAGGGAACAACGTATGTTGTTATGCGGTCTGACCGATAAAGATCTTCGTAGAATATGTGGGAACCAATATGAGCATCCAGGTTCCGCTATTGGTTATTGACCGGAGAGGTGTCTCGGTCATGTCTACATAGTTCTCGAACCCGTAGGGTCCGCACGCTTAACGTTACGATGACAGTTATATTATGAGTTTATATGTTTTGATGTACGAAGGTTGTTCGGAGTCCCGGATGTGATCACGGACATGACGAGGAGTCTCGAAATGGTCGAGACATAAAGATTGATATATTGGAAGCCTATGTTTGGACATCGGAAGTGTTCCGGGTGAAATCGGGATTTTTCCGGAGTACCGGGAGGTTACCGGAACCCCCCGGTAACTTAATGGGCCTTATTGGGCCTAGGTGGAAGAGAGGAGAGGAGGCCAGGGCAGGGCCGCGCGCCCCTCCCCCCAGTCCGAATAGGACAAGGAGAGGGGGGCGGCGCCCCCCTTCCTTCCTCCCCTCCACCTCTTCCCCCTTCCTCTCCTAGTCCAACATGGAAAAGGGGGGGACTCCTACTCCCGGTAGGAGTAGGACTCCTCCTGGCCCGCCTCTCCTCCCTTGGCCGGCGGCCTCCCCCTTGCTCCTTTATATACGGGGGCAGGGGGCACCTCTCTACACACAATTGATCAACGATCATTTAGCCGTGTGCGGTGCCCCCTCCACCATATTACACCTCGATAATATCGTAGCGGTGCTTAGGCGAAGCCCTGCGTCGGTAGAACATCATCATCGTCACCACGCCGTCGTGCTGACGAAACTCTCCCTCAACACTCGGCTGGATCGGAGTTCGAGGGACGTCATCGAGCTGAACGTGTGCTGAACTCGGAGGTGCCGTGCGTTCGGTACTTGATCGGTCGGATCGTGAAGACGTACGACTACATCAACCGCGTTGTGTTAACGCTTCCGCTTTCGGTCTACGAGGGTACGTAGACAACACTCTCCCCTCTCGTTGCTATGCATCACCATGATCTTGCGTGTGCGTAGGAAATTTTTTGAAATTACTACGTTCCCCAACAGTGGCATCTGAGCCTGGTTTTATGCGTTGATGTTATGCACGAGTAGAACACAAGTGAGTTGTGGGCGATATAAGTCATACTGCTTACCAGCATGTCATACTTTGGTTCGGCGGTATTGTGAGATGAAGCGGCCCGGACCGACATTACGCGTACGCTTACGCGAGACTGGTTTCACCGTTGCGAGCACTCGATGCTTAAAGGTGACTGGCGGGTGTCTGTCTCTCTCACTTTAGTTGAACCGAGTGTGGCTACGCCCGGTCCTTGCGAAGGTTAAAACAGCACCAACTTGACAAGCTATCGTTGAGGTTTTGATGCGTAGGTAAGAACGGTTCTTGCTAAGCCCGTAGCAGCCACATAAAACTTGCAACAACAAAGTAGAGGACGTCTAACTTGTTTTTGCAGGGCATGTTGTGATGTGATATGGTCAAGACATGATGCTATATTTTATTGTATGAGATGATCATGTTTTGTAACCGAGTTATCGGCAACTGGCAGGAGCCATATGGTTGTCGCTTTATTGTATGAAATGCAATCGCCATGTAATTGTTTTACTTTATCACTAAGCGGTAGCGATAGTCGTAAAAGCAATAGTTTGGCGAGACGACAACGATGCTACGATGGAGATCAAGGTGTCGCGCCGGTGACGATGGTGATCATGACGGTGCTTCGGAGATGGAGATCACAAGCACAAGATGATGATGGCCATATCATATCACTTATATTGATTGCATGTGATGTTTATCTTTTATGCATCTTATCTTGCTTTGATTGACGGTAGCATTATAAGATGATCTCTCACTAAAATTTCAAGAAAAAAGTGTTCTCCCTGAGTATGCACCGTTGCGAAAGTTCTTCGTGCTGAGACACCACGTGATGATCGGGTGTGATAGGCTCTACGTTCAAATAGAACGGGTGCAAAACAGTTGCACACGCGGAATACTCAGGTTAAACTTGACGAGCCTAGCATATGCAGATATGGCCTCGGAACACGGAGACTGAAAGGTCGAGCGTGAATCATATAGTAGATATGATCAACATAGTGATGTTCACCATTGAAACTACTCCATCTCACGTGATCATCGGACATGGTTTAGTTGATATGGATCACGTGATCACTTAGAGGATTAGAGGGATGTCTATCTAAGTGGGAGTTCTTAAGTAATATGATTAATAGAACTTAAATTTATCATGAACTTAGTACCTGATAGTATCTTGCTTGTCTATGTTAATTGTAGATAGATGGCCCGTGTTGTTGTTCCGTTGAATTTTAATGCGTTCCTTGAGAAAGCAAAGTTGAAAGATGATGGTAGCAATTACACGGACTGGGTCCGTAACTTGAGGATTATCCTCATTGCTGCACAGAAGAATTACCTCCTGGAAGCACCGCTGGGTGCCAGACCTCCTGCAAGAGCAACACCAGAAGTTATGAACGTCTAGCAGAGCAAAGCTGATGACTACTCGATAGTTCAGTGTGCCATGCTTTACGGCTTAGAACCGGGTCTTCAACGACGTTTTGAACGTCATGGAGCATATGAGATGTTCCAGGAGTTGAAGTTAATATTTCAAGCAAATGCCCGGATTGAGAGATATGAAGTCTCCAATAAGTTCTACAGCTGCAAGATGGAAGAGAATAGTTCTGTCAGTGAGCATATACTCAAAATGTCTGGGTATAATAATCACTTGATTCAACTGGGAGTTAATCTTCCGGATGATAGCGTCATTGACAGAATTCTTCAATCACTGCCACCAAGCTACAAGAGCTTCGTGATGAACTATAACATGCAAGGGATGAATAAGACAATTCCCGAGCTCTTCGCAATGCTAAAGGCAGCGGAGGTAGAAATCAAAAAGGAGCATCAAGTGTTGATGGTCAATAAGACCACTAGTTTCAAGAAAAAGGGCAAAGGGAAGAAGAAGGGGAACTTCAAGAAGAACAGCAAGCAAGTTGCTGTTCAGGAGAAGAAACCCAAGTCTGGACCTAAGCCTGAAACTGAGTGCTTCTACTGCTAGCAGACTGGTCACTGGAAGCGGAACTGCCCCAAGTATTTGGAGGATAAGAAATATGGCAAGGTTAACAAAGGTATATGTGATATACATGTTATTGATGTGTACCTTACTAATGCTCGCAGTAGCACCTAGGTATTTGATACTAGTTCTGTTGCTAATATTTGCAACTCGAAACAGGGGCTACGGATTAAGCGAAGATTGGCTAAGGACGAGGTGACGATGCGCGTGGGAAATGGTTCCAAAGTTGGTGTGATCACGGTCGGCACGCTACCTCTACATCTACCTTCGGGATTAGTTTTAGACCTAAATAATTGTTATTTGGCCAGCGTTAAGCATGAACATTATATCTGGATCTTATTTGATGCGAGACGGTTATTCATTTAAATCAGAGAATTATGGTTGTTCTATTTATATGAATAATATCTTTTATGGTCATGCACCCTTGAAGAGTGGTCTATTTTTGTTGAATCTCGATAGTAGTGATACACATATAGTGCAACTTATTTGTGGCACTGCCGTTTAGGTCATATCGGTGTAAAGCGCATGAAGAAACTCCATACTGATGGACTTTTGGAATCACTTGATTATGAATCACTTGGTACTTGCGAACCATGTCTCATGGGCAAGATGACTAAAACACCGTTCTCCGGTACTATGGAGAGAGCAACTAATTTGTTGGAAATCATACATACAGATGTATGTGGTCCGATGAATATTGAGGCTCGTGGCGGATATCGTTATTTTCTCACCTTCACAGATGATTTGAGCAGATATGGGTATATCTACTTAATGAAACATAAGTCTGAAACATTTGAAAAGTTCAAAGAATTTCAGAGCGAAGTTGAAAATCATCGTAACAAGAAAATAAAGTGTCTACGATCAGATCGTGGATGCGAATATTTGAGTTACGAGTTTGGCCTACATTTGAAACAATGCGGAATAGTTTCGCAACTCACGCCACCCGGAACACCACAGCGTAATGGTGTGTCCGAACGTCGTAATCGTACTTTACTAGATATGGTGCGATCTATGATGTCTCTTACTGATTTACCGCTATCGTTTTGGGGTTATGCTTTAGAGACGGCTGCATTCACTCTAAATAGGGCACCATCGAAATCCGTTGAGACGACGCCTTATGAACTATGGTTTGGCAAGAAACCAAAGTTGTCGTTTCTTAAAGTTTGGGGTTGCGATGCTTATGAAGAAACTTCAACCTGATAAGCTCGAACCTAAATCGGAGAAATGTGTCTTCATAGGATACCCAAAGGAGACTGTTGGGTACACCTTCTATCACAGATCCGAAGGCAAGACATTCGTTGCTAAGAATGGATCCTTTCTAGAGAAGGAGTTTCTCTCGAAAGAAGTGAGTGGGAGGAAAGTAGAACTTGATGAGGTAACTGTACCTGCTCCCTTATTGGAAAGTAGATCATCACAGAAATCAGTTTCTGCGACACCTACACCAATTAGTGAGGAAGTTAATGATAATGATCATGAAACTTCAGATCAAGTTATTAGTGAACCTCGTAGGTCAACCAGATTAAGATCCGCACCAGAGTGGTACGGTAATCCTGTTCTGGAGGTTATGTTACTAGACCATGATGAACCTACGAACTATGAAGAAGCGATGGTGAGCCCAGATTCCGCAAAATGGCTTGAGGCCATGAAATCCGAGATGGGATCCATGTATGAGAACAAAGTATGGACTTTGGTTGACTTGCCCGATGATCGGCAAGCCATTGAAAATAAATGGATCTTCAAGAAGAAGACTGACGCTGACGGTAATGTTACTGTCTATAAAGCTCGACTTGTTGCGAAAGGTTTTCGACAAGTTCAAGGGGTTGACTACGATGAGACCTTCTCACCCGTAGCGATGCTTAAGTCTATCCGAATCATGTTAGCAATTGCCGCATTTTATGATTATGAAATTTGGCAAATGGATGTAAAAACTGCATTCCTGAATGGATTTCTGGAAGAAGAGTTGTATATGATGCAACCGGAAGGTTTTGTCGATCCAAAGGAGCTAACAAAGTGTGCAAGCTCCAGCGATCCATTTATGGACTGGTGCAAGCCTCTCGGAGTTGGAATAAACGCTTTGATAGTGTGATCAAAGCATTTGGTTTTATATAGACTTTTGGAGAAGCCTGTATTTACAAGAAAGTGAGTGGGAGCTCAGTAGCATTTCTGATATTATATGTGGATGACATATTGCTAATTGGAAATGATATAGAATTTCTGGATAGCATAAAGGGATACTTGAATAAGAGTTTTTCAATGAAAGACCTCGGTGAAGCTGCATATATATTGGGCATCAAGATCTATAGAGATAGATCAAGACGCTTAATTGGACTTTCACAAAGCACATACCTTGACAAAGTTTTGAAGAAGCTCAAAATGGATCAAGCAAAGAAAGGGTTCTTGCCTGTACTACATGGTGTGAGATTGAGTAAGACTCAATGCCTGACCACTGCAGAAGATAGAGAGAAGATGAAAGATGTTTCCTATGCTTCAGCCATAGGCTCTATCATGTATGCAATGCTATGTACCAGACCTGATGTGTGCCTTGCTATAAGTTTAGCAGGGAGGTACCAAAGTAATCCAGGAGTGGATCACTGGACAGCGGTCAAGAACATCCTGAAATACCTGAAAAGGACTAAGGATATGTTTCTCGTTTATGGAGGTGACAAAGAGCTCATCGTAAATGGTTACGTTGATGCAAGCTTTGACACTGATCCGGACGATTCTAAATCGCAAACCGGATACGTGTTTACATTGAACGGTGGAGCTGTCAGTTGGTGCAGTTCTAAGCAAAGTGTCGTGGCGGGATCTACGTGTGAAGCGGAGTACATAGCTGCTTCGGAAGCAGCAAATGAAGGAGTCTGGATGAAGGAGTTCATATCCGATCTAGGTGTCATACCTAGTGCATCGGGACCAATGAAAATCTTTTGTGACAATACTGGTGCAATTGCCTTAGCAAAGGAATCCAGATTTCACAAGAGAACCAAGCACATCAAAAGACGCTTCAATTCCATCCGAGATTTAGTCCAGGTGGGAGACATAGAAATTTGCAAGATACATACGGATCTGAATGTTGCAGACCCATTGACTAAGCCTCTTCCACGAGCAAAACATGATCAGCACCAAGACTCCATGGGTGTAAGAATCATTACTGTGTAATCTAGATTATTGACTCTAGTGCAAGTGGGAGACTGAAGGAAATATGCCCTAGAGGCAATAATAAAGTTATTATTTATTTCCTTATATCATGATAAATGTTTATTATTCATGCTAGAATTGTATTAACCGGAAACATAATACATGTGTGAATACATAAACAAACAGAGTGTCACTAGTATGCCTCTACTTGACTAGCTCGTTGATCAAAGATGGTTATGTTTCCTAGCCATAGACATGAGTTGTCATTTGATTAACGGGATCACATCATTAGGAGAATGATGTGATTGACTTGACCCATTCCGTTAGCTTAGCACTCGATCGTTTAGTATGTTGCTATTGCTTTCTTCATGACTTATACATGTTCCTATGACTATGAGATTATGCAACTCCCGTTTACCGGAGGAACACTTTGTGTGCTACCAAACGTCACAACGTAACTGGGTGATTATAAAGGTGCTCTACAGGTGTCTCCAAAGGTACTTGTTGGGTTGGCGTATTTCGAGATTAGGATTTGTCACTCCGATTGTCGGAGAGGTATCTCTGGGCCCACTCAGTAATACACATCACTATAAGCCTTGCAAGCATTGTGACTAATGAGTTAGTTGCGGGATGATGTATTACGGAACGAGTAAAGAGACTTGCCGGTAACGAGATTGAACTAGGTATCGAGATACCGACGATCGAATCTCGGGCAAGTAACATACCGATGACAAAGGGAACAACGTATGTTGTTATGCGGTCTGACCGATAAAGATCTTCGTAGAATATGTGGGAACCAATATGAGCATCCAGGTTCCGCTATTGGTTATTGACCGGAGAGGTGTCTCAGTCATGTCTACATAGTTCTCGAACCCATAGGGTCCGCACGCTTAACGGTACGATGACAGTTATATTATGAGTTTATATGTTTTGATGTACCGAAGGTTGTTCGGAGTCCCGGATGTGATCACGGACATGACGAGGAGTCTCGAAATGGTTGAGACATAAAGATTGATATATTGGAAGCCTATGTTTGGACATCGGAAGTGTTCCGGGTGAAATCGGGATTTTTCCGGAGTACCGGGAGGTTACCGGAACCCCCCGGTAACTTAATGGGCCTTATTGGGCCTAGGTGGAAGAGAGGAGAAGAGGCCAGGGCAGGGCCGTGCGCCCCTCCCCCCCGTCCGAATAGGACAAGGAGAGGGGGGCGGCGCCCCCCTTCCTTCCTCCCCTCCACCTCTTCCCCCTCTCTCTCCTAGTCCAACATGGAAAAGGGGGGAGTCCTACTCCCGGTAGGAGTAGGACTCCTCCTGGCGCGCCTCTCCTCCCTTTGCCGGCGGCCTCCCCCTTGCTCCTTTATATACGGGGGCAAGGGGGCACCTCTCTACACACAATTGATCAACGATCTTTTAGCCGTGTGCGGTGCCCCCCTCCACCATATTACACCTCGATAATATCGTAGCGGTGCTTAGGCGAAGCCCTGCATCGGTAGAACATCATCATCGTCACCACGCCGTCGTGCTGACGAAACTCTCCCTCAACACTCCGCTGGATCGGAGTTCGAGGGACGTCATCGAGCTGAACGTGTGCTGAACTCAGAGGTGCCGTGCGTTCGGTACTTGATCGGTCAGATCGTGAAGACGTACGACTACATCAACCGCGTTGTGTTAAACGCTTCCGCTTTCAGTCTACGAGGGTACGTAGACAACACTCTCCCCTCTCGTTGCTATGCATCACCATGATCTTGCGTGTGCGTAGAATTTTTTTTTAAATTACCACGTTCCCCAACACTTGTGTGCTTCTTTCTTCTTCGAGTGTAAAGAAGTAGACGTGTCTAGCCTCTATTCTATCAACAAGTGCACTAGTCTCATCTCTAGCCTCTATGCTAGCTAAAAGTGCTAGAACATCTACTAAATTGTGCTCTATCAATATATCATTGTACTCTTCTTCACAATACCAAAACTTGCATCCATTCTACACAATAAAATTTTAAGTTAGCACAACTAGTCTAATCCGAGAGCACAACGGAAGATTTGGTCGAGTTCTTCCTCCTTTTGCCGACACGTGGGACATCCAGCATCCAGGTCGTGTCATGCAAGAAAATAGAGTGGTAGGTGAAGCCACGTGATGTGCATCTTGGGTTAAACTGTAAATAGAATCTTACTACTCTTGAGTAACTCCAAAAGCGGCCACCGAAGATCTTTATTGGATTTGTTTTTCATCATCAGCACGTCGAGGTGAAAGATGTGCAGGTTCAGTGGGTCCTCTTGCATTTTCACTGACATGTGGGACCGCATATGAGCAAACAGACAATGGGCTCCGTGCGTCTGCTGGCTGGCTGAGAAGAGAGATAGAGGAGGGCCGAGCACGGACTCCAGGAAATTTGTTCTACGTACTCGATATAGTGGAGTAACCAACACCTCGATATAGTGGGGTGGCATGGGCCATAACTAGCATTCATGTCTAGTAGTACGGCACACGCCACCCACACGAGTCCCATCCGACACCAATTTTCTTGGAGTCCGTGGTAGCTACAGCCATCTCTTCTCCCTCCTGTTTTCTCAGCCATCGCGCGGTGGACGGGGTGGGGGTTTGCTGATAGTCGGTTTGCTCAACTGCGGTCCCACTTGTAAGTGAAAATGCAACACAGCACGCATTCCCCCTTGAGCGGCGTGTCGGACAAACCGTGTGGGGGTGCGATGCGAACACGGCAGGCTTTTCCTTTCGAACTTGTAACTTGTAAAATTTGGTTCTGCTCCATGGGGCGACCGATAGATAGAAATAATGATTTTCCCTAGAGTAATGAGAAGTTTGGTTCTGGCACGGTTCATGCATGGAGTACGTAGGAAAATTATGAAGTTGATGCGAAAGGTAAGATAATTACTAGTAGTACCATATACTAGTACATGGATTTGACGGAAAGATAAAGATACATACGGATCCATCAACGACATCCTCACGCCCTAGTGCACCGGGTCACCAACCGACGTGTGAGGAGCAGCGGCGTTGGCGGCAAGCTCAACGTGCTTCTAAACAATGCCGTCCAAGGTTGCCCTGCGGTCCAAGAAGGCCAGCGTCCTATCGTCCTCCTCTTGCATGTAGTAGTCCTTGTGGACGATTTGCGCGTAGACGTGGGTGATTATGTCGATGGTGTCTTGCTGCGCCAGGCGCTGCGCGGCGAGCGCGACCTCGAGGCGGACATTCTCCGGCGCGACGGCGGGCAGTCGCAGGGCCAGCAGTGCGTCGAAGAGGTCGTCACCATAGAGGCTGTTGAGGGTGGCTGGCATCGCAGAGCCTAGGCGCGTGGGCTGGAGGCGTACGTCAAGGTCGTCCGCGAGCTTCTTGACGACGGTGAACTTGTCAAGGAAGCCGACGGGGACCTCATAGAACAAGGAGACGAAGCTATCGTCCAAGCGGCCCCTCGCCCTGGCGGCCTCAAGCACTACCTGGAGACATTCCTTGGTGCCAGGATGTAGGCCGGTATCGTGGACCATCTGGCACAGCCGGCTGATGCTCGCGCTCATCGCCTCCATGGGTCTAGCTTCTAGTCAACTGATCTTGCGATTGGAGTGATCACTCTTGCCCTTAGGTGCGTAGGATTTCATAGATTGGACTGGCGGGAGCCTTTATATGAGAAGTGCAGACTGCGTTGAATTCACGTGCGTGTTGGCCATCTACTCCCCGCCCCTCTACTGCACCTGCCTTTGGCTGTATGACAGGTTGGCCAGCCACCCGTTGGACCCATGTGTCATACACCCAAAGGCAGGTGCAGTAAGAACACGGCGAGTCCTTTTGTACAATTTCCGAAAGGACGTGTAGGCCGGGGCGCCTCTTCGTGTACCGTGGCAAACTGGCAACCGTCCATCAACTCTTCGCATTTCCCTCTTGATTTGGAACTGTTGTCGCACGGTTGATCGTATTTGAACGTACGTAGATCATCTGTGTGCTCAACCTCAAGGCACTCTACACTGTCGAGGCGTAGACGTGGATGTGCAGGTCGACGGTTTCTTGCATGGCGAGGCATTGTGCGGCGAGCGCGGCCTCGAGGTGCACATTCTTTGTCGCGACCTCCGGCACCTGCAGGGCCACCAGGGCTTGAAAGAGTTCGTCACCATGGAGGCCAATGAGGGTGGCAGGCAATGAGGAGCCTGGGCGCGCGGGCTGGAGCAGTACGGCAAGGTCGTCCGCGCGCTTCTTGACGGCGGTGAACTTGTGGATGGAGTTGACCATCATGTCGTCCATGCGAGAGGCGAAGCCGGCATCGGCGAGGGCTACGATGCCTACGGTCGCGAGCACTGTCTGGAAACGCTGCGCGGTGCGGGGCCGCAGGCCGGCTCCTTGGATGATTTGGCATAGTCGACTGCTGCTCGCGTCCATCGCCTCCATAGGTGCTTGTGGCTTCTGGTCACTTGGTCTTGGATTGGAGTGAGCAGTGTTGCGCAGAGACTTGGGAGTAGATGGATTGGAGTGGTGGGGCGCCTTTATTATATGAGAGTCCAAACTCTGTTGCATTCACATCGTGCTGGCTCTATTCTGCTTCTCCAATTAATTCTCTTTGCATGTAATTGAGGATGCATCATTGACCGTTCTACGTCTCGGGAACCGCTACCCTCTCCCTCCTTGGCATTCATAGGGGTGAGTGTATGCGCGTGTATATGAGCGCTTGCGTCTGTACTGTGTAAAAAACGTAAATGTGTGTCAAAAAGAGACTAGTCAGTATGCTCAATATTGTGCACCTCGGAGAGGAAAACGATAGAACTAGTACGTATTTATTTACGGTGCAGATTCACTCATTTTGCTCCATATGTACTCCGTCTCGGTGTAGTCTAGTCACTTGTTGAAATCTCTAGAAGGGCAAATACTCCTTTCTGGTTTACAGGGCTATACTAGCAAGTAGTTGTATGTACTAGTACAATAGTGGGCTCACATAGCAATTTTGTCTCATGCAAGAGCCTGGCTATATGCGTGCTCCAATGTTCGCAACTGCAACGTTCGGTTTGCGCTTGGCTCTTCACCTCTTCGAGAAGACGAACAATGATGTTACTACTACTGCTTCTACAGTGTCAAATCCACTGCTGCATGTCCGTCCACCGCGAGCGGGACGGATAGCTTGTTGTAGAAGTACTACTAAGCAAAAGCCTGTCCTCGTTTGCGAGCAACCGCGCGCATGGGTGAGGGAGAAGGCGTGTAGTAAAATCAAGCCTCTCCTCGTTGTACGAGTTGATGCGACACATCATAGCACTGGCCCCACATGCTTGCCTCTAAACTTGGCTGAAAGACCCGCAGTGTAAGATATATTTGCTGCAACCTCTAACATTTACCCACCACAAATTAAAATATATGTGGCCGTATGCATCGTTCTGATGCAGAGGCCGGGAGTCCCCCCTTTTCGAAAAAAAAACAAATTAAAATATATATTCCTGTCTTGACCAGATGAGCATGCAAACTACAATCACCAGGGTGTCAGGTAGGGCCAGAAGACTATTTTAAATTTCTTTAAAAACTTTGAGACGGCCACATAGCATGGAGCTGACCCCAATGATTTTAAGCTTACAGGCACGGTACACGCTATCCTAGACTACTCTACACATGAAACTACCACACGAGCGTCCGGGCTGCGCTTGGCTCTTCGCCTCTTCGGGAAGTCGAACAATGATGGAGTACTACTGCACTGGAGGAGTACTACAGTACGCTTCTGGCCATCTGACACGATTGAACTGCTGCATGTCCACCGCGTGCGGGAGGGAGAGCGTGTAGCGAAAGCTTCTCCTAGTCTTGCCAGCCACCACGCTCATGGGCGAGGGAGGGACGCTCCTGCCTTTGCGTGTATGACAGGTGGGTCCGACAAGTGTGTGGCCAACCTGTCATACAGCCAAAGGCAGGTGCAGTTAAGTCCGCGAGGGAGAGGATAATCAAACTTCTCATTGATGTACGAGTTGACGCGACACATCAAAGCACTGCACTCGATATATTTCAATAATTTGCGTTTACCGATGCATTAATTACAACGCATGCATGCATGCCGTGACTCTCCTTTTGATACTTGCATGTGTTGATTTAATGCACCTTGAAGTAGTATAAAATATGTGACGGTAAAGCTTTGTAATACCCCGGCCCAAGTCGAGAGATGGTTGTGCACGAGGAGGGCGAGATCATGCAGACCGAACAGGACCCGACGATGGAGCTCTCTAAGGTCTCGATGGACCTCACCGTGCTCCACTGCCCCTTGTGCCTCCGCCCCTTGACGCCTCCAGTGTATGAGGTTCGAATACACCTCGTCCGTTCGGCTGATTGAGCAAGGTGCAGGTTTCTTGATTGATGTGCTGTTCGATTGATTTCTGCAGTGCAAGGGAGGGCACCTGGCCTGCGCGGACTGCCGCGTCCTTATATATTCATCAGTCTTGCTATAAGTCGCAGTAGATGCTATATAGGTCCGTCGGATCTTACATCAAGATCCGTGCTTTCAGATTTTCTTTTTTCTCTCTTAAATCTCAGTCGAGTGAGACATAGCCACGCCATTAAACAGAGGCTCGGGCGCCATTAATGGAGACCTTGGGAGAGAGGTGGACGGCAGATGGAGGTCAAAGGGCTCTCCTCCCGATAAGCACGCGCAGGGGTCTGATCGCACGCCTCTCGTACTCAAATAGCTACCCTGCACGGCGCCTCCTAGCTAATAAAAAATGGGGACGCGTGGCGGCACGTAAATGGTACTAGTAAGTAGAACGCCCACGGTTTCAATAATACTTGTGTTTCCGATTGTAACGTGACAGCACTTGTTCCAAAATGACTTTGTTGATTGTTAATGTGTGCGCCTTCCCAAATCGGACTGCAAATTTACCACAGCATGTTGGTGCCATGTCATGGCACCAAGCCAAGTTTCATTATTTTCATGCGTGTTTTGGATTTACAGGAATTAAAAAACTAAGTTTCTCAATGTTTCCAACCCAGCCACGACGCCCAGAATTTTGAATTTCATTCCCATTTCTTGCATGGAACCTAGAAATTTACCCGAGGACACACATGTGATTTTTCAACCAACTTTGGTGCACTGGAACATGTGCTTGTATTTCAAATTTCAATTATGCACACAAAGGTGACACGTTCCCTCCCAGAACCACGAGCCTTCTTGAGAGAAGCTCCGATTTGCAAGAAGCTTATACCAAAATTTGTTCCTATTCGGCCAATTTTTTTACCACGGCATGGTACTACCATGACATGACACCATGCCAAGTTTCATGATTTTAAAACCAAGTTTCTCAATGTTCTCGACCGAGCCACGATGCCCAGATGTTTGAATTTTATTCTCATTTTTTGCATGGGACCTACTCCCTCCTTCCATCTATATAGGGCCTAATGTGTTTTCAAGACAGCCTTTGACTATTGACAAGATTTATAGCACATGAGATGTATACTATGAAAATTATATTATTGGAAGCTCCTTTGACATACAAATTTGAAGGTATGCTTTGTGTAAGTTGCATGTCATATATTATTGCTCTAACGTTTGGTCAAAGTTAGCCTCGAAAAACGCATTAGGACCTATATAGATGGAAGGAGGGAGTAGAAATTCACCCGAGGACACAAATGTGATTTTTCAACCAACTTTGGTGCACGGGAGCATGTGCTTGTAGTTCAAATTTGAATTATGCACATTAAATGACCAAAAACTCAATTAATGTGTAAATAAGGCCAAACGAAGCCGGAATAATTCCAAAATTTAACAGGGCACTCATGTAGTTCTATGTTGCCTTTGTAAATAAACTCAAGGGGGACAACGTATATCGTTTCGCACTCAAAGGTGGCACGTTCCCTCTCAGAACCACGAGCCTTCTTGAGAGAAGCTTCGGTTTGCAAGAAGCTTATACCAAAATCTGTTCCTATTCGGCCAATTTTTTTACCACAACATGGTAGTACCATGACATGACATCCATGCCAAGTTTCATGATTTTCAGACGTGTTTTGGATTTACAAGAATTTTAAAACCAAGTTTCTCAATGTTCTCGGCCGAGCCACGATGCCCAGATGTTTTAATTTTATTCTCATTTCTTGCATGGGACCTAGAAATTCACCCGAGGACACAAATGTGATTTTTCAACCAACTTTGGTGCACGAGAGCATGTGCTTGTAGTTCAAATTTGACTTATGCACATTAAATGACCAGAAACTCAATTAATGTATAAAAAACGACAAACGAACCCGGAATAATTCCAAAATTTAACAGGGCACTAATGTAGTTCTATGTTGCCTTTGTTAAGAAACTCAAGGGGGGCAGCGTATATCGTTTCACACTCAAAGGTGGCACGTTCCCTCTTAGAACCACGAGCTTCCAAATCGGCCCAATTTTTTACCACAACATGTTAGTGCCATGACATGACACCATGCCAAGTTTCATGATTTCCAGGCGAGTTTTGGATTTACATGAATTTAAAATCAAAGTTTCTCGATGTTCTCGGCCGAGTCATGACGCCCAGATGTTTGAATTTCATTCTCATTTCTTCCATGGGACCTAGAAATTCAACCAAGGACACACATGTGATTTTTCAACCCACTTTGGTGCACCGGAGCATGTGCATGCAATTCATATTTAGATTATGCACATTAAAAGTCCAGAAACTCAATTAATGTATTAAGGAGATCGATCGGCATCCATGCATATGTGCAGGAGAGGAATAAGGTTGGGAGAGAGACAGAGCTAGAGTGTTGGAGGGGGTGGTAGTGGAGTTGCTTCTAACAAATGGTGGGATAGGCTTGCTAGACAAACGGAGGGCACGCCCGCAATATCAATAAGAGAGGAGATGGCTGCTTGTTGTCTGTGCACGTGCGTGTGAGAGACGGGTCAGGAGGCATGCACGAATGATGAGGGGGGACGATGTGGCTGTGGTAAGCAGACGTAACTACATAGGAAGATCAATCGCCCTTTGTTAGAGAAAGGAGAGACATAACTTGTGAGGTACGTCGATCGATGGGGGGGTAGTTAAAGTCGATCTAGGTATATGTTGGGAGATCGATCGGTATACATGCATGTGTGTGTTAGAAGCAAATGAGGCACGAGGAGAAGGATAGAGAGAGAGGGATGCATGTAGGAGGTGGTACGAGAGGCATACTATATCGAGGGGGAGGAGTGTGCGAGTACGAGAACGATGAAAAGAGTGGTGGGAGTGAGGCATGGACGGTGACAAGAGAAGAGGGGAAGCTTGTGTTTGTGCTAGGCACACCTGGCTAGAGAGGCATATCGATCGATGTGTGCCGTAAAGAAGGAGCTGGGGGGCCTACACACACCGTGGGTGAACGACCTAAAGTGAAAAGACGAATTTGCGCGATGGAGCTAGAGAATGCTGAGGGAGGGTGAGAGGGATGCGGGCGTGTGCATGCACAAGAGAAAGTTAGCGCTAGCTACAAAGATAAGAGGGTTGTGTGGGTGTAAAAGACGAATAGAGATCATATATACTTCATTATAAAAAGCGAATTCGGATATTTGAAGAATTTATCATAGTGTTTCAAACCGACGCATGTGTGAATATATATAACGGTGATACACATGGTGTGGTTATGAACATGTTATACTACATTTAATATATTTTATCTCTACTCTTATAAAAAACGGAGTTGTTGATGATGGTGTGCCTGCCATCCTGCATTATAGGCCGTCCGATTTATATCTGGCGGATAGCAAGGAAACTATGATGGTTGAAGTTGGCAACAATCATGATTGTAGATTCTTATTGAAATAGAGAAACGAATTCAAATTTAGTTCGAATTGCAGCGGTAGTATAGACATTTGGAATGCACTAAAATGTTGGTATGAGTAGGTTACATGCATTATACAGCAAGCGAAAAAATTTAATCGGACATAACATGGACTCATACTCCCTCCTTCCATCTATATAGGGCGTAATGAGATTTTTAAGACCGCCTTTGACTATTGACAAGATTAATAGTACATGACATGCACAATGTGAAAATTATATCATTGAAAGAACCTTTCACAGACGAATTTAACGGTGTGCTTTGTGTAAGTTGCATGTCATATATCATTGCTCTAATATTTGGTCAAAGTTAGCATCGAAAAACGCATTAGGCCCTATATAGATGGAAGGAGGGAGTAGCTTTGAATAGCATTTGTATAGTAAAACGGGGCAAGACTCTCTCTTTGTGTGGTGTGAATAGTTTTATTTTTTTCGTTTTCTTTTTGGTTGAGGGAAGTGCGAATTGATTTGGTACGTACAAGTACAATATTACTACACGTTAGGCTTGTCCCTAAAATTCAACCCGCGTCTTGTTATATCCCGAAAATTCAGATAGTGCTCCCAAAACTGGCGCCTTCACAACCCGCGCCTTGCTATCCCGAAATTACAACGCGCGCGAAAACTCCCTCCAGCTGCCAAATCCCGACACACGAAATCCCCCTTCTAACCCTGAGCCGAAAGGGCCGCTAGTTCAAATCGGTGGGGGGTACTTTTGTAACACACCCTACATTTTGGACAAGCGCGTCCCTAAGTCATGCTTCACCCCCTCCCATCGCCCCCTTTTGGCCATTCGAAATCCCAGGCCGCCATAACCTCTCCGCTCCAGCCGCGAAACTCCACCCTCCTCCGTCTGCCACGTAACCACTGCCCAGCCGGAGCCTCTTCCCCGACGACGTCGTCCACCGCAACAGCTCGACGTCCCTCGTCCACCTCCCCGGATGAGGATCCGTCGTCCATCTCGCCGTCCCGCCGGTTCAGCCGCCCCGTCCTCCACCTCCAAGGAGCTGCTCCGATGATCGCCTCGTCTATCGCGGCTGCTCCATCCCCACAGCGCCGCCTTAACCTGCTCCACCGGAACTGCAGCATCCTCACCGACTCCTCGGAAGAAGCCGAGGCCTACTCGGCGCCACCAAAGAGGATGTACACTCGTTGCATCGCACCTTCTCCTTAACTCGACCTCCCGGCGCCGACGGTGCTCCATCCCGCACCCCCATTGAGCGGCTACCTTGAAGCCGGCGCCGCGGGCGACATCTCCACGGCGGCTCTCCCCTAGTGCGAGGCCCCTTCGGCGGCGGCGGCCATACCAGTCGGATCTGCTGCTGCTGCTCCGGCTCTCGCTCGATCGCTCGCTCGCCCAGCTACTGCTACTGCTGCTGCTCTCCCCCTCGCTCGTGCTGCTGCTTTGCTCTGATTAAGCCACACTTCAGTCGACTGAATCGACTTTTGGGTCAGTCGATTTTCAGGGGTTGGGGGGGCTCGCCAGAGTTAAGGAAGAACCACCCGCAGTGGGGACGGGGGCTCGCCGGAGAGGTACCCCACTATCTATCTTAGGGTTCAGGGTGGGGGCGGGGGGCCTAGAGGGCTGGCCGGGGCGGCGGTGGCGAGTTGTTTCGGGGCGGCGAGGCGGCGCTGGGGCCGGCGGTTCGGCCGGTGGTGGCTGGCGGCTCAGGGGGGTGCAGGTTGAAGATGAACTGCAGGCCCTCCCTAAACTACATGTCAAGTGCCTCTCTGCTACCATTGCGTTCAGTTTCGACAGTAGCATTCAGATTCCACAGTAAATTTCAGTTTCGACAGTTAAGTTCAGAGTCAACAGTTTTTACCTCATCTGTTGTAGTCAGGTGGTTTTTGGTGATGTTAATTTTACATCCATTTTACATCATCTATTGGAGATGCTATTAGAATCCCACTTGAGATTGACGATGTCTGTCTTGTGCTGCTTCAGCCTTGACGTCTTACGGCTCACCGGAGCTGCTCCAACGACAGAACGATCCATCACAACAGAGCAGTGCCCTGGACGCCGTCTACAGATTCCTCAGATCTTCCTCCACACCTCCGACAGCCACCTCTGCCTCAACTGCTTCAGCGACCAACCCAATGATGCTGAGGTCGACACGGCTACGGCAAAGAGGTTGTACACTTGTTGCATCACTTATTACTATACATTCACGTCGATCCATTAGGGCTATTTTGGTTCAACGGAAAAACGTCGATCCACTGGTTGTTACCATCACTCTAAATTTCTGCATGCTCTCCTTACATAATCTCACCATATTTTTTCGTATGCATGTCAGATATTGTACACAGTCATGCTGAACATGTAGAGAAAAAGAGAAGAGTTTTGCGCGGCAATACAATGTCATGCAGACATCGCTCCATGGTGGGTTCAATGGCAAACCCTCCCCACCCCTCTCCAGATTGTAATCCAGAGGAAGATATCTGTTCTGAGGCGGATTCAGACGCCGCTGACCACTCCTATTTACCCCCAAGGTGTTTGCTCTACCTTGGCATGATGATGTTAGTCATATCATGCATATGTTGCCTTGCAGTGCCTACTTTTGACATCATATATGTCATCTGCTTAGTTTAGACATGTTCTGTAATGCCACCTGTTTAGTTTCTATATCATATATGGGAATTATGCAGTCTCATGTCTTTTAGCCAGCCATAATATATGTGAAATGTGCAATGCCATCCTGTTTAACCAGGCATCATATATTTGAATGATATCTTGCCCATCCTTTTCTTCATTACATTTCCATTTGTCGACAATGTTTGTACATTAAACTACTCTTCCTGTGAATCAGCCATTTGGGTGGGAGATGGAAAAATCTGGAGTGAAAACAAGGCCTTCAGAGCAGACAGTGCTACCTGTCGAAGCAGATCTCTTGTTGGGTCCCGATAGCTCCTCAGAGATGGATTCAGAGACAGATGACCAGTCCTATTCCCCCACTGAGGTGTATGCTCTAACTTGGCACGGTTATACTGCTCATATCATGCATACGGTGTCTTGCATTGCATAGTTTAGACATCATATACACAATATTCAACACCATGTTCTTAGTTCAGACATCATATCGAATGCCCTCTGTTTAGCATATAAATCACATATGTGAATTAAATGATGCGATCCTGATTACTTAGATAACATGTAGGTGAATTATGTCATGCGATCCTGTTTAGTTATTCATCATATCTTTGAATTATGTTATGCTATGCTATCCAGTTTAGATAGACATCATATATGTGAAATTATGTCATGCTATCCGTTTTAGTTAAACAATATACATGTCAACTATTTCATGCCCTCTTTTTTCCACACTATCTATTGCATCTGTCTCTCATACAATGTCTGTACATTCAACTATGTTTCCTGTTTATCAGCCATTTGAATTGGAGCGGGTGATGCCAGTATCTAGCGGACTAAAAACACGGTCTTCAAATAAAACAGTGCTACCTCTTGGTGGAGATAGCACCCCGGTTGTACATGCACAAGAACCAGCCCTACCACACATAACCCAAACTCTCGCAGATTGTACCCCTACTGCGATGGACAGAGAACCAGCTTCACCCAATCTAACCCCAACCCCAGCCGATAGTAACCCAGTTCCTGTTGACACAGCACCATCTCCACCACAGAGCTCCCAAACAAGAGCAGTTAGTAAGGCAGCTCCAGTGCCCAAAGGGCCAGTACTATCACGGCGAACCCCAACTCCACCAGTTAGTACGCCTATTCCTGTGGAGGAAGCACAACCAGCTAGTCGTAGTTTAGCATCTATCGCATTTGATGTTGTTAAATCGTATGTGCGTATCTTCCCATCTTGGAAATATTATACTGAAGATGAAGGAAAATGCCAGTTGCAGGTGTTTGTCCAGGAGTTATGTGTAAGTAATGTTATTCATGGCAATTACTTTGCTTCGTCCCATACATCCTACCTCCATGATGGTTATAATACAGCAAATTTTCCCATTTTTCTCTATAGAGAAGGACCGATTTGGAAACTCAGGATGAGGTAACCTGTGCTAATACCTCTGCTATCTTCAAGAATGCTTGGTGGCAGTATCGGAATTACCTGAAGAAAACGTACTTCACCGGCAAAGAAACTCATCAAATTCCCTTACGTTCTCCTGAGACACATTTACTGGACGATGACTGGGAACGCCTTGTTCTGTACTGGTCCCGAACCAAGAATGTGGTAAGGTCTATGAGCTCATTTTCTATTTTTAAGTATTATATTCTTGCGTCTTACTGTACTCTGTTCATGTAGAACAAGTGCCTAAACCTGAAGAACAACTGTTCTAATTTAAGATTCCATTGCTATCATAGTTCAAAAAAGCGCTAGGCGTTAATTGTGCGTTTTGCCACCGCCTTGCGCTTTACTGACCAAAGCGCATGCTTATGCGCAGTTATGCACAGATTATGCGTAGTTATGCGCAATGCGTTTTGCCAACGCCTAGAGCCTAGGCGCGCTTAAGCGCTCGCTTAGGCGCGCCTTTTTTAACTATGATTGCTTTGCTCTTGTATCACTGTATTTACTCATACAAACTTATTTTTAAATTGAAGGATCCAATCGAAACTCCAATGGCACAGCAGGTATGTTCACGCATGTTTCTTTAACAGGTTTGCTCTTATCAATAGCTCTGTTGATTTCAATTTCAATTGTGTATACAGTTGACTTTCATATCATGCACATTACTAGCATCACAACAGAGCCAATAGTGTTGTTGTACATGTAGACCCGTGGTACCCATCTGAAATCTTGTTGTGCCGTGTAGTTTCCCACGCTTTGTATTCTTTCACTGCTGCTTTGTCTTGAACTGATATGATTTGAACCGTGTCTCTATTTTGATTTGGCAAGACAATGCAGTGACCATAGGACATAGATATATGTTTGTTTGATGCTTTTATTATGTACTAGTACTTGGCAATAGAAGACTTGGTAGTTTAATCCTGTCCACCTTACTAATGAACTGGTTCACCGAAATGAGTTTCATATACTAGTACATGCTAAACTTGTTATGTGTCTGCTTGTTTCTTCTTTTAGAATGCTGACAGAATATTGGGGAAGAGTGCCTTATTAAGCAATGGTAAAGGAAGTAATGCAGATAAGGTTCAGGATAGTGACACATCCTTGTTGGTCTCCAACAAAGCTGATAAAACAGCTAAGGAAGACTATCTTGAAGACAGCGAGACAACCCCAAAGTCCTGTCTTGGTTTAGTGTTCGAGTTACTGGCCACTACCGCTTGCACAAGCTATTCAAACTCACTGTCTGAATCAGTTCGGTTTCTTGAGTCTCAACTACAAGCTGAAAGACATCGATCAGCTGTGCTGCGACAAGAAGCGGAAGGACTGCGGAAGTCCCTGGAGCATTCAGATGCATACTTTCTGGTGCAACAGCAAGCGTTGGAGGATTTTAGCGCCAAACAGGACAAAGCTAATCAGCTTGCTAAGCTTATTGCCAGCATGGTGGATACCCAGGATAACGTTTCTTGAGCTCTTCTGAAGTTGTTTCAGTTATGCTCTTGTTTTGCTGCCGCGTTTATTTGCACTGGTGGCCAATTTTGACGGCCAGTGTATGTAATGTGCTGCTTTGTTCCCTATATTTGCACTGGTGGCGAACTTTGATGCCCAGTGGATGTAATATGTGTAATAGCGGTAATAGGCTAGCGTTAATTGCTTGCTTATTTATTTCCTTATTGTCTTGTTTAGTTGTTTGCTTGTAGTCACTGCAGTTCTTTTTCTGTTTTTTTCTAGTGGCCACAATAGCCTATTTTTGGTAACTAGGCCAAAATAATCGTGGCAACACACAGACTGTTGTAACCATGGGCCTCCTGCAGGCCGTATGATCCATGGGCCTTCGTCCGGCCGTAGGATCCATCGGCCTTCTATACGGGCCTTAGGGTCCATGGACCTTCTACGGGCCGTAGGGTCCATGGGCCTTCTACGGGCCGTACTATCCATGGGCCTCATACGGGCCGTAGGATCCATGGGCCTTCTACGGGGCGTATCATCATTTCGCCAATCATGGGCCGTACTATTCGTGGACCATAACGGGCCATTAATAGGCCGTATTTGATAACTCTATGAAAACAGCCCAACGGGTTTTTTTGACATGAAAACGGCCCAACGTATTAACGGTCCGCAAACGGGCCGACTGTAACGACGGGCTGAATTTGGCCCACAAGCAGAAAATGATAGTAATGGGCCGTATGTAACCGAATGCTGCAAATGAGCCCAAGAATCAATGGGCCCTGAGAAGGCCGAAAGATAACTTGGGCTGGAAACGACCCAATGGAATAACGGGCCGTTAATGGGTATAAAGTGATACACTGTTCATTACGGGCCAGTTTCACCACGGGCCGTTAATGGGTATAAAGTGATACACTGTTCATTACGGGCCAGTTTCACCACGGGCCGTTAATGGGCCAAGAGTTACAAAGGTCCTCATATGGGCCGAAAGAAGTCATGGGCCACACATGGGCCGGAAGTTAAAATGGGCTGAATCATATTGGACGGCCCAGATGACGCTACTAGGCTTAATTCGGATAGGGCGTAACGGGCCCTGGGTTAGCGGGTTGTAAATGGGCTATATGCGAACAGGCCGTTAACAGGCTTTCTATGGGCCGGCCCGCCACCTTTTGACCAAGTCAAACGGGCCGGCCTTTTCACAGGAATGGGCCTCTGTTGGGCTGTGCCACGTGTCACCGTATCATAGGCGCCTTCGGTCCAATGAGCGGATGACATCTGTCCCAACGATGAGCCGACACGTGTTTCCTCCAGCCAATGATGATTTTACACGTGGAAAATCCCCATTGGTCGGGGCTGTTAACGGGTTATCGGATCCAAAACCCGACCCGATAGCTTAACGGCGTTCCGTTACGGTGGATGCCACGTGTCGGTCACCCTTGACGAAAGCACTTCTGTGACGCGCGATTTATCGTCATGGAAGTGGACACTTCCATGATGATAATTTTGGTAATGTCATGGAACACTTCTACGACAGCACAGGTATGACTATCTTGATTCTGTCATAAATTTGTCATGGATGTACATGCATGACAAAAAACGCGACCTACTGTGACAAACACGTATCATCACGGAAGTGTATTTTTTTGTAGTGCTTGCTAGAAACACTAGAATATGTCTATATAATCCGTATGTGGTAGTCCATTTGAAATCTCAAAAAAGACAAATATTTAGGTACGGAGGGAGTAATATATTAGGAGTATATCAAAACAATAGTGATTTCTTTCAAGTTTGTGAACAAATACTACTATTCTACTACTTTGGATCCGTCGCAACGCACGGGCACATTGCTGGTAAAAGGAAAAGGCCTGCCGCGTTCGCGTCGCACCCCCACACGCCCGGGAATCGGGAGTACAACACGGCCCGTCCGGCACGACACATAGCTTAGGGAAGGCGTGTTGCCTAGCATTTTCACTTTCATGTGGGACCGCCGTTGAGCAAACCGACACCCCGCCCGCCGCCGGGTTGGAAAACAGAAACGAGGGGAAGATCTAGCTGTAGCACGGAAGCCAAGAAATTTGGTGTCAGACGGGGCTCGTTGATAGAGTAGGAGCATTCCGTACTAGTACTACTCCTACTAGTACCAAGTTTGTACTCCTAATACTATATTACTAGTACTACCACTATACAACTAGTAGGTACGTGCACGGCACAACATCGTAGGAACAAAAAACGGGAAGATCTTGTTTTGGGTGATTTATCTTTTTTTCAATCAACGTAGTATGAATAATATGATGTGGGGGGCACCCATGAAGCTTATGTGGCTTGGTTGCATGGCTACGGAAGGTTAGAGAAAAATAAATAGATAATGTGTTTAGAGTGCACTCCACTAAATAGATATACTTTGGATCCATTGCAACGGACCGGCACATCTATATCTATACCCCCTATATAGTGTGTGAAAAACTTTGAAAGTTGGTCGTTGGATGAAGCCAATCCGACGGTACAAAGATGGCAAATCCGAGCACTACTGGCCGTTGGATATCATCCACCAGATTCTGCCACATGTATAATCTAGAAGACTCCATGGTTGAACTTAATTCATGACTAACTTTGCCACAACTAAGCTTAGGCAAAGTTATTAGTTCTTCAAAATGAGAGCCACAAGTTGGCAAGCCTAAGGGAATCTTGCCACATTTTTTGTGTGTATGTCATGTGGGGCCTTAGTGTGGCTTGCCTAAGGTGTGGCTTGAACCA
This sequence comes from Triticum aestivum, assembly GCF_018294505.1. Taxonomy (NCBI): domain Eukaryota; kingdom Viridiplantae; phylum Streptophyta; class Magnoliopsida; order Poales; family Poaceae; genus Triticum; species Triticum aestivum. The sequence goes on from NC_057799.1 coordinate 435,303,977, forward strand.
AACACTCACCTAAGTTAATCAAACTTGCCTAACCTTACATTCCACCAGATTTTGCCACATGTTAGAATCCAGAAAGCTCCACATGTAGAAGCATAATGCACAAACCACCAGAATCTCATGCGTGCAATGCACGTGTACCTTACTAGTACTAGTTGGTAGTAGTAAGAAACAAATTCCAGTTTTGGCACGAGCTCGTACTGCGGGAGCACCACAAGGCCTGCCGCAGGAGTTACATTTCCCTCTCGGGGCCCACGGGACCGAACTTCAGTGGCTTAGTGCCCGGCCTATGAGTCAATGACATGCGGACCTTAAATGCGGCTGGCCCACATGTCATTCTCATGGTGGTGGCGTGGTTCGCGACTCACTCGTTCGAGATGAACCGGCCGGTGGTGGCGTGGCCGTGGCGAGGGTGCCACAGCTGGGCGTCGGGGCGTTACGAGGCGTAGATGGCCACACCGGCGGGTACTACCTGTAGTACATAAGTACTCCAGCTGAGGATTGATGACCGGGACGAAATGTGTCACAGCCGCTGGATGAAAATTCGATGGTGCGGGAGTACGGATCGGAGCACAGCAGCGGAGCAGGCAAACCGCGTCCAATCGGGTGTGTCTGTGGTAGAAAGTTGATGGTCGCCGCAGTTCAGCTGGCCCGCATGTCATGCACACAAAGGCAGAGGAGCGGTGGGGCCGAGAGGGATGAGGGGCACGTCGGGGGGATGAGGATCCCCTGACGCGAACAATCCTACCATTCTGTCACTGACATGTGGGACCCATAAGCGTGGGTCCCACCTGTCAGCGAAGGAAAGGCAGGGCAAGGCAGTGATAGCCACGTCAGAGGATCCATGTCCACGTCGGGGGACGTCGTGCCGTGGGTTGGAGCGGCGTCGTGGGAATCGCGTGTGGGTGTGGCAGTGGTAGAAACAAGAAACGTGATGGTCGTCGTGGTTCAACTTCCATGGACAAGCTGTCATGTCTGCTGACACATGTATATCAAAACTAGAGTGTTTATATTTCAAGCACGTGAACAAGTATTATTCTACTACTTTGGATCCATTGCAACGCACGGGCCAGCACATTGGTAGTAGTAGTGTCCATCTCTATCTCTAGAGGCCTTCCCTCGTTCATCCTTTTCTCTCACAAGATAAACTACTCATACAAATGCATCTTGATGTTCCGTGGAACGCACGAGGATGTTTCCTTGGGGGTCTCTCCAGCGCGGCGTGGCCGTAGTTGCAAGTTGACGCCCCTTGAGATGCCGACGTTGAGGGGCACTCGGATTTCCTCCGATGAGCAGGTAAGATGAGTTTGATCACGTAGTAAATGCATTCTAAAGACTACTTCCGTGTCCATTTCCTAATTCTCCCCCTGCCCACTGTTTCACAGGTTAGGCTCGGTGCGAGTGGAGATTGGCTTGCATATGTACGGGAGGGTACCAACATCAATTTGCACAACATTTACAACGGTGACACCGTTCCCGTAGAACCTTTGTCCAACATTGGGATCAGCCATGCAACGGGCCACCGCATGAATTGGTACGATGGAACCACGGTGAGATTGAATAAGATAGCACGAACCTTGCACATGGCGGTCAAAGGCGGACCATGCTGTCTGCGGCCGATTTGTTGCCGTACGAGTAGGAAGACGCTGTGCTCCTTTCTAACCGCATCTTCGCGGTGACAAACCAGGGGACTTATTTTGTATGGGACACATCCTACGATATACTCCCTCTCTCCCAGTTTATTTGTTTTGAATCTTTTCGTTTTATAAGTTTCAAATTCAAATTTAGAGCTCCCCATCACATGTTGAGATTACAATGTCCATTAAATCGTTGCGTGCATGTATAGTAAAGAAACAAATCTCGAGTTTGGCACGAGTTCGTGCTGCGGGAGCACCACAAGCCCTGGCGCAGGAGTTACATTTCCCTCTCAGGGCCGTCGGGACTGAGCTTCAGCGCCTTACTACACCTACCTTTGAGTCAATAACATGTGGACCCGATAGGTGACTGGTCCACATGTAATGCTCCCGTAGGCAGAGGGGCAGTGGGGCCAAGAGGGGTGAGCCGCAGGTCGGGGGACGTGTGGTTTCATGGGTTCGAGCGGCGTCGTGGGAATCGCGGGTGGCTGTGGTAGAAACTTGATGCTCGCCGCATTTTAGGTGGCCCACATGTCATGCACACAAAGGCAGAGGGGCGGTGCGGCCGAGAGGGGTGAGGCGCACGTCGGGGGGCGTGGTGCCGTGGGTTGGAGAGGCGTCGTGGGAATCGCGAGATGAAACGTGATGGTCGCCGTAGTTGAACTTCCATGGACAAGCTGTCATGTCTACGGACACATGCACTGCATACCGATCACTGGAAGGAGTAGCAGAGAAAGCTATATATGCGGATAAATAGTTCCTTATAGTCAAGCGGACCCACGCTACTACTCTGTTCCAAAGACATGCACACCATCGAAATAGTCCATCTATATCAATATACACCGAGAGGGAATAATTTTTTTTACAAGAGAGGAAATAGTTCATCCATCCATAATGCCCTCCTGCTGGTGCAGCCTTTTCTTCTTCTTCTTCTTCTTCTTCTTCTTCTTCTTCTTCTTGTTCTCATTCTCTGTGGGAGACGGCTTCGCAACAAGCTCTTTGGACCTTGCAGCTATCTCGAAACTCACACGGGCATCGAGGGCAGCATATTTTATCCGCTCGTACGTCAAGGGATAATTCTCCCATCCAGACGACCTTAATGCCACCGTCTCGTCACCCTTCTGAAGATTTGTACCGAGCACAAAATTTGCTACGTCGAATAGGGATGGTGTCTGTTTATCACAATCTTCTACAGGAATTTTGATTCTGGTTTGTAGGTCAGCGATGCTTTTCAAATCAAGGTTGTACGGCTCCAGCTTCTGTTTGTCCCCTTCGATGGCTGCCCCACAGAAGTATACGTCCTCCCGAGACAAGAAATCGTGAAGCTCACCTGGTATGGAGGGCGAGTGTATGATGTGGTACACCAAAACATCATCTTCGAGGCACAGCTGAAGGACGGCGGCGCGCTGGATCTTCCCAGGGGCACGCTCCGTGTACTCTGCGTCGAGACCGATGACCCTCGTCTCTACCTTTTCGAGGGAGTTGGATACATTGTTGATCCACTGCCGAACAACCCTTGGGTGGACGGTGACGGTGGCAACTATGCGCATCGAGCCTTCGACGAGGACATGTTGGACGCTAAAAACCTGCATCTCGATCTCTTTCGCCATTTGGAACCGCTGGAACGGAGGGCTATGGTTTGGAGAATTAGGATTAGATGGCTAGTCTAACTGAAGTAGTAGATGATTATTTAAAGAGGTTAAAACAATGTGAACGCAGTGGGGTTTGGATGCAAATGAAGACGAAGGGGAGGTGAAGAAGCCGAGGAGAATCGGTTCCCGATGGAGAAGTAAATGGGAGAAGTGGCGTGCAGGCAGTTGATTAGACGGCTAGGTAGACTAAACGAAAAGGCTATGCGGGTAGACTGATGAGTCGTACCTGTTCGTGTACGTGCCCATCCTTCCTGATAGGTGGGACCTATGCAAACAGATAAAAAAATGTGTCGTAGTTTTTTTTGAGCGCGTGAGTGGGAGACACAACATTCTCTGGTTAAGGAATACTCCCTCCGTTTAGGTGAGTATAAGTCACCTTATGAAAATCAGGTTTTCCCAAAACCTTTAGGCGTGGAGCATTAACTTCCTGCTCGATCCCCTCCCAGCCTCGTTAGCCAGCGTTCTCTTCCTCTGCTGCCGCGTTCTACCTTTCCATTTTTCCTCTTCTCAAGTGTGGAACGATCTGCATGCCGTCCTTGATGCACCAGAACGACCACTGCATGCATCGCGGCAGGGCGTTGATTGGGCATGCACGAGAATTTGGTTCTGCTCGCAATATGGATGATACCTGAACGATGAAGTGAACAGGCATGCTAGCACGGGAGACCTATTTCCGCTATACAATACTGGAGTACTCATGTTCCTACTAGTAGTAGTAGTAGTAGTACAACTGTGGTACACTTGATGGTCAAAATACTATTCATCCGGTCCTCACAGTGAAGTGACAACACCCTGCGCCTGACACTAGTCCAGGCGGCGTGTTCGGGTTACCAAAGTCAGCCTCACCCTGTGCACTGTGCAGTCTGTCACCGCCGCTGTACAGCACATTGGCGCCTCGCCTCGTCTCCCTCTCCGCTCCCATAGCACCACTCCATCTCCATCTCCTTCTCCGTCTCCGTCTCCGTCTCCATCTCACTGTGCCCCCGTGTACCGTCGCCTCACTCGCCTCCCCCAGTACCACTATTCCCTCGCTAGCCGCTCCAGCACCGACATCCTTCTCCCCCGTAAATCAAGCCCCCTTCCAAACTCCACCATGGCCGAACGCGAACCGCGCAGCATCCATATGAGCCGCGATTGGAGCAATCTCCCCAGTGACATCCTCGACCTCTGTTGTTCGTGTATGGATATGTTGAGCGCCCTGCGGCTGGCTGCATGCTCGAGGGACATGCACACGGCCATCGTCGAAGCGAGGCCTAAGCTTTTCAAGACACCCTGCTTGCTGCTATCTGGTCTTGCGAGATTGGCTCACCATGATACGGAGGCGTGCATGATGCCCCTCGACTTCAATCCGATCTCCATTAGCCGAAACTTCTTTGCAGGTATGTAGTGGGTCGCCGTACATCATTTCCCTCGACATCGATCCGATCACCATCGCCCGAAACTTCTTGGCAGGTATGTACTGGGTCGGCATGAACTCCCACTGGATGGCTGCCTTCAGAGAAGACGGTAAAAAGTTGGTGCTCGTGAACTTCCAGACCTCCCATGAGATTATCCTTCCTCCGTTGGATTATATAGAGTATTACCATCGCGGTCCAAGTCATCTAGATTACTACGTCAGTTGGACGGACCTTGTTTTGCAGAAGATTGTAATCTGCCAAGTGCCCACACGACATGCGAATTACGCAGACTTCAAGCTAATTGCCTTGTTCGACCGCGGACTCGCCTATCTTTACGCCGGTGCCTTCTTTAGCTGGAGACAACTCGGCTCGCAGTGGATCATCGTCAAAGCTGATACACACTTCTGTGATGCTATTGAACACAATGGCATCATCTACGCGATCGACAAAGCAGATGGCACCACGTATTGCTGGGACGGCGCGTGTAAGTTGTTTCCGTCTCATGTTAATGATGACGCCATGACACTGTTTGAACTTTTTGTGATGATTGGCATATCCCTGTTTGAGCAGAATTTGAGTAGAACTATGGCAATGTATTAGAGACGCCGTAAATCAGCTATATTTGGAATGAGTTAATTCATGCGATTGTGACCATGTCATTACAGCCAATTTGTACCCTGAATAATCAAACGGTTAGGAATATATGGATATTATCCTTATTTTACAGTAATCTATATACTACTACTAAATATGAGTGTGTATCAATGGCCATGTTAGTTTCCTCATTTTCATGATGTAGAAACATGCACCACACTGTTGGTTTCATCTAACCATACATTAGGGAAGTAAATGTGCATATGGAGAACTCTATATTTGGAAGTAGTGAAATCCTGCAATGCTTACCATGTGTACATACCTATATTCGCCCTTCAGCAATCAATGGCTAGAATAATATCCTCACAAAAATTTGCCCACAGAACACGAGTATATAACAATGCATGGTCTGTTAGTTACCTTGAAGAATTTGTTTGTGAGGACAGAACATGATTACTCCCTCCGTTCCCAAATATTTGTCTTTCTAGAGATTTTAACAAGTGACTACATACGGAGCAAAATGAGTGAATCTACACTCTAAAATATGTCTACATACATCCGTATGTTGTGTCTATTTGAAATGCCTAGAAAGACAAATATTTGGGAACGGAGGGAGTACATAACATGCATGACATGGTAGTTTCCTGTGAAGAATCGATTGCGAGATAACATGAGTATAACCATGCATGGCACTTCTATATTTTCGAACCCAGTATACATTTCCCTGTATTTTCCTCCCAGTTCCAACAGGGACATATCAATGTTGTTTCTTGCATTATCCTACTCATACTCTGAACAATGCTGATCTTACATTAACAATGCCTGTCCTTTTTGATATGATGCAGTGTCCCTACAGTTACTGCCCTTTGTAATCACACCACCTTTGCCAAAAACAGGGAAGCACAACTGGTTCCTCGCTCGATCAGACGACGGCAAAAGACTGATGATCATTCGGACACATGAGCCGGAAAAGTTATATTGCAAAAACCCCACTGTATACAAGCACCGTGTAATACGTGAGTATCCGGACAGTGGCTGTTACGTCTATGAGCAGGATACCAGCTTGTTGGGGCCTTTAGGATTTTTTAGTTGGAGGCGGGTAAACAGCCTTGGTTCACACTCTCTGTTTCTCGGACTCAATTATCCGATTAACCAGGAGATCACCGTTGGCAAGGACCTTGATGGCAGAGAGGCTCTGTTTGCTATGGAAAACTGTGTCTACACGGCGAGCCCTAGGAGTTCGGGAGCAAACTCCCCTGATTGTCAACGATACAGCCTGCAGCCAAAAGAAGGTGAGAATGACAAAGGCATCCGGATTAACTTTGATCCTTGGATGTCTCAATTACGACAGGCAGTGATGTGGTTCAAGCCTTCAGGTTGATAGGTAATTGGGCTGTTGCATCGAAAGGGTGGAGTACTGGTGTCTCCGGATCACTGGTCGCTGAAGCGGGGCTGCAAATTATGATGGTGTTGGATCATCTCTTCGAATGACTTTGTTGTCTTTGCTGCTGGTTCTGGATGGGTAGTTCTTTCTTTTGTTATGCATATTCCTTGTCATTTGGTCATCCTCGTCTATGTCACTCTTACTATGTAATAGTTGCTTCTGTTTAGAATGTCATTCTCGTCTGGATCACGAGAGTCTGAGCGCTGCAGATGGGTGCGTTTTGGTGGTGTAGCAAGACTTCTTATGAACTATCATGTCTTGCTGTTTATGTCAGTAGTAGTCACTAGTCAGTGTTTGAATGTTGTATATATCGTTGTTTCGAACTGTTTATTGTCTCGAACTACTGGTGGGCTAAATGAGGGCATCACCATTCTCCAGTGTTCAGAGTATATCTCCTTTTTTCAAGTTATATAATTTGAGCTCAGTGTCTTTTCGATGATGTACACTTGTTTGGGCCAGTGAGGTGTCGTTGAATATGGGCCGAGTAGTAACGCAATGCCAAACAGGTCAATTATGACTCTCAGGCCGGGCTCTCAAAAGATCCTGAAAAAAAGGCCGGGCTCTCCAAAAAAGAAAGAATAAGGACTCTTAGGCCGACATGTGGGCGCCACCGGTGTTTTCGTGCGCTTGCGCGCCGAGAGCATATTGGCGCGTGCTCGAAATTCATGCTACCTTTTCATCCCCAGTCTCCCGCCCCTCCCCCACCTCTGGAATCTCGATTCCTACTCCAGTTCCCCCAAATCCCCCTCCTGTACTCCCTGTACTCAAGCGCACTATCATGTCGCCGGTCAACGCGGATCTCCGAGCCGGAGATCCTGAGGTCCGTCCTGCCTTCGGTCGCTGCGTGCTGTCGCTCAACAGTGGCATGGCGGCGCTTGACGACCAGTTTGCCGGCAAAGTGCTGATGGTAACCATCAACGGCGACCGGCCTCCCGTCTCGCCGGACGACCTTGTCAAAGCTCTTGGCATTGCGCACGGCATCCAAATAAGTGACTTGCTCGTCGAAGTCTGTCCGCCACCGGCTGATTTCTTCGTCAGGTTCCGGACAACTTTCGACTGCAGTCGTGTGTTCGAATCTTCCCGGCGTTTGTTCTGCGATGGCGCGCTGGTGAGCTTTGATCGGTGGCACCCAGGATGGGGCTCGGTGCCCTCTGAGCTTGAGTTTTTAACAAAGCTTACCTTCCACGGCATGCCTCGACGTGCTTGGAACAGCGAGTCCATGAACGAGCTTATCAACGACCTTGGAGGTGAGCTCGTAAGTATGTTTGTTCCTCCAGACAGCTGGGCTCTGACGGTTATGGCATGGATGAAGAAGCCGTCCACCATACCGAAGGTGATTGGTGTTGAGATACCGGTGCAGGAACCGGGGTTGTACTATTCGTCGCCACCAAGGCCGCCGCGGACCACGTTAGGGATGTACCTGTATCGAGTGTTCGTGCATGTCGAAGAAGTGGTCAATCCATCAATCGAAGTCCTGCCGCCGCCGCTGGTGCCAGGGTCCGTCGACGACGTCCATTACAGGAGTCAACGTCAGACTTTCCCCGTGTTGCTCGGAACGATGGATGGCACAGGGCCTACTCCATCGCGCGGCGGAGGCCACTGCTTCTTTGGGAGAAGAGGCAGGGCTGGCTGCCTGGATGTGCTCTAATTTGAGGTAACAACTGAATCTTGTCAGATACTAGTTAAATCCGAGCTATGGGTGTGAAGCACTGATATGCCAGTACATTTGATTGTGACCTGTTCTAATTTTGTACCTGAACTTTTTTTAGAAAGGGTTGTACGTCAACTTAATGTGCTAGCAGAACTTATTGTGTTGTCTGTCTGTTTTCTTTGCACAACATTCAAGATATTTCCCCGTCATTGATAAAGACGATGAACCGTTATGTACGACTTCGTTGGTTTCAACATAGCCCTTCCCGTAGCGATCCACTGCTTCCATCCTGATTGTGCCGCCTGCGTGAAATTTTTGTATGCAAGTTCAGTGTGCTATGATGTTCTATATGATTGTGTCAACTATATAAGTTTTTACTGAGCATCAGCAATGCATATGGCTGAAAGATGTATTTACGAGCATCGACCGATGGGTCTCTCTCTCTCTCTCTCTCTCTCACACACACACGCACACACACGCGCACACGCACAAGTGGGACCCGTTGAATTATTTATTTGCTCGTGACAGCTTTTAATTAGGTTCCACTGTAATCTAACTTTTTTCTTAAGTTATTAATTGAGCTCAGTGACTTCAAAAAGTTGTACAGAAGCCTTGTTTGGGCCTTTCCGGCGTCGCTGAATGTGGGCTGAGTAACCATGTTAGGTTGTACTGTACTACACAGGCCTTTTTTTCAACATCAGCAATGCAACTGGGCCGACAGTTGTACACAATATCCGGGTCAACTTGTTATTCTCCGCCCCGCTGGGCTGCAAACTTTCCTAGGAGGTATGCATTAGGCTTAACAAGAAAATGGACTTTAAGAAATAATAAATGGGATGTAATTATAATAACTGGACAGTTACTATGCACCAAACACGTAATTAGTTTGAAAAATATATTATTTTTGGAATTTGAAAATTTTAATTTCATTACTTGTTGCGCGCGCAATATTTCGTTGGATTTTAACGTAATACAACTTTATTTTGAAATTATATTTAACCTGACTAGAAATTTCGGATAAAAATATTTCGGATCCCATCAAAATGTGGGAATTTTTTTTGAATTCTGTTTTGAGCGGTTGTTTGAAATTATTAATCGTTGTCCTAGCTAGAAGTTGGGCTGTACTTTTAACAAACTGTAAATGGGCTGTAGTAAATTCCATTAGAATTAAAAAATGGGTTGTACATTCTTACAAATCGCAAATGGGCTATATGTTCTCTGCCAAATCCGAGCTGTGGGCCTACTAAGTTGACGCGTACCAAGGGCTTTGTCAACTTAGTCAATATAAACGATTCTAGCTGCAGTGATCGTACGATGTCCATCCAACGGCCGTAGTGCTTCTTCAACCTCTGGTCTTCTTGCTCCAGCCGCCCAAAGCAGCGCCGGTCGTGTCGCGTGCTCCTGCCTCCCGTGGCCGGCTGTGATGCCGCGGAGGCCTCACCGCCCCGTACTACTCCCACCGCTGGCCAGGCCATCCCTCTACTCACCCACACCCCCTGTTATTCTGCGGCGACGGCAGCCTCACACCGCAGCCGAACCAGTGAACCCTCGTACTCCTCTCCGCGCGGGCTTCCACTGCTGCGTCTTCCCCGGCTCCGCGTCGTCCCCTTCCTAGGCCTCGCCGTCGTCCAGACCACCGCCCTGGTGCTCTCGGCGCGGCGTGGTCAACGTGGTCAACGACCGACTTCCATCGGAAGAGTACTGTACGTGGAGAGGCTGACAGCTGGGTCCAGGCGGCCGCAAGGAAGTGCCTCCTTATTACGCGCAAAATAATTATTCCTCCACCTGACAGCAGGGACCCACCGGACGGGCCACCTTATTTCGCGAAAAAAACGTTTCCCCCCTGACTGCTGGGACCCACCGGACGGGCCAGCGTATTTCGCGAAAAAAACGTTCCCCCCGCTGTCAGCTCGGACCCACCGGAAGTGCCTCCTTATTACGCACAAAAAATGAATACTCCCCCTGCTAGCTGGGACCCACCATGGTGGGAGGCTGACTTGTGGGCCTACTAAGTTGACTGGGACGGGGGCCTTTGTCAACTTTAGTCAATATGAACGATTCTAGCTCCAGTGACCGTACGATGTCCATCCAACGGCCGTAGTGCTTCTTCAACCTCTGGTCTTCTTGCTCCAGCCGCCCAAAGCAGCGCCGGTCGTGCCGCATGCTCCTGCCTCCCGTGGCCGGCTGTGCTGCCGCGGAGGCCTCACCGCCCCCTACTATTCCCACCGCTGGCCAGGCCCTGCGGCGACGGCAGCCTCACACCGCAGCCGAACCAGTGAACCCTCGTACTCCTCTCCGCGCGGGCTTCCACTGCCGCGTCTTCCCCGGCTCCCCGTCGTCCCCTTCCTAGGCCTCGCCGTCGTCCACCGCCCTGGTGCTCTCGGCGCGGCGTGGTCAACGTGGTCAAGGAACGACTTCCATCGGACGTGGACTGTACGTGGAGAGGCTGACAGCTGGGTCCACGGCCGCAGCAAGGAAGTGCCTCCTTATTACGCGGAAAATAATGATTCCTCCACCTGACAGCGGGGACCCACCGGACGGGCCACCGTATTTCGCGAAAAAAACGTTTCCCCCTGACTGCGGGGACCCACCAGCTACATCTTCGCACGCAAGGAAGTGCGTCCGGGCAAAAAAAACGATTCGCCCCCCTGACTGCTGGGACCCACCAGCTACATCTTCGCAGGCAAGGAAGTGCCTGACAGTCGGGACCCACCTGGTCGAAGCGTACGTAGCATTGTCATTCTGGTCGCGAACGTGTACGTACATACTGGTCGATGTAGAGGCGCGCACGTGTCGTAGTAGAGGCGCGCACGTAGCATGTACACGTACGTACAGCGGCCAGTGTGCAAGAAAGAAAATACGGCCACGTACGTACATACGGGCAGGGTCTCGAACGCCTACTCGCGCATACGTACGGCCAGGGCTCGTGTACATGGCTGGGTCGGAACGGAGAAACAGCGTCGTCGTCGTGTTCATGGGGAGCCAACCGGCTGGGTCGGAACGGAATGCGTCGTCGTGTTCATCGGGAGGGCTTGGACGGAACAGCCGATGGAAACGAGGCCTGGCGTACCGCAGAACGGAGGAAACGGCCTTGTGTTCGACCGGCCACGTTTGAAACGGGATCCTGTTCATCGGGAGGGGTCTGGCGTACCGCAAAACGGAGGAAACGGACCTCCTACGGTCGAAACGGGGGTCCTGTTGATCGGGAGGGGTGTGGCGTACCGCAAAACGGAGGAAACGGACTTGTGTTGGAGCGCTACGGTCGAAACGGGGGTCCTGTTCATCGGGAGGGGTGTGGCGTACCGCAAAACGGGACTCCACGGGACACTGTTCATCTCCACCGTCGACCCCCTCCAGCCTCCACGGGCTACTGTTCATCCACCGTCGACCTCCTCCAGCCTCCACCTGCGACTGTTCATCCACGGGCTCCTGTTCATCCAGCCTCCACCACGCGCTACTCCACCGGCTACTGTTCAACCAGCCCTCTCCACGGGCTCCTGTTCAACCACCCCTCCACGGGCTACTGTTCATCCAGCCCTCCACCGTCTACTGTTCATTCTGCCCTCCACGGGGTGGTCCTGTTCATCCTGCCCTCCACGGGGTCCTGTTCATCCAGCCCCAACCGGCTCGATCGATCGGGGTCCTGTTCATCCAGAGGCAACACCACGGGGTCCTGTTCATCCACCCCCACCGGGAACTGTTCATCCAAACCCCCCCAGCAACGCTCACTGTTCATCCAGAGGCAGCATCGATCGGCTTCAGTTAGCAGCAGTAGCGAAGGAATCGCTCGATCGGGTTCAGTTAACAGCCATCGATCGATCGCTCGGGTTCAGTAACGCGTAGCCTGCAGTGCAATCGCTCGGGTTCAGTTAGAGCCCAACGCCTCGCTCGGGTTCAGTTAGAGCCAACGCCTCGCACACACGCGCGTACGTGTACGAGAGAAACGCGCATCGCTCGGCCCCCGACCTCCCACCGTAACCGGGAACTCCCCGAAATTTTCCTCGCCCTCGCTTCTACCACGGTTTTTTCCGTCATGGACGGCCCAAAGAATGTCATGCAGCTGCGTCTCCGGCCCGCCCAGGACGAAAAGCCCATTTTCTGTCATGATTTTTTGTCATAGAAGTAGGAGCCCACCACATCTATGATGATACCGGGTTTTGTCACAATTATCGTCATAGAAGTGTCATATGTATGACAGAAAAAATTCGTTCGGCCCAAAATGTCACGGATGTGTCTTTTTTTTGTGTGTATTCCCTTATTATTCTTTCCATAGCCATCCGAATACTATTTGTGCATGAACTTCCTATCATCTTCATATACATGACTTGAGCATGTCAGTTGTATATTGCTTTGCTCGATCATGTAAGATAGCGTTATTCGTGATACCTTTTCATAAGCTTCCCCTCTCCTATATATCTTCTGAATATTTGCTCATTGTTATGCATGATCATTGCACATCGCTAGCGTATATGACGACATGAGGTATTACATGATCAGATCCCGGTAACCCATATCATATTAATTGTTCTTATGTATCGAGTTGTAATATTGAGTTGTAAGTAAATAAAAGTGTGATGATCATCATTATTAGTACATTGTCCCATGTGAGGTTATCAAAATAAAAGTGGCCAAAGAAGCCCCCAAAAAGAGAGATGCCAAAGAAGCCTACAAAAAAAGAAAAAGAAAAAAAGAAAAAAAAGAAAAAAATAGAGAAAAGAGAGAAGGGACAATGTTACTATCCTTTTACCACACTTGTGCTTCAGAGTAGCACCATGTTCTTCATATAGAGAGTCTCTTGAGTTATCACTTTCATATACTAGTGGGAATTTTCATTATAGAACTTGGCTTGTATATTCCAACGATGGGCTTCCTCAAATGGCCTAGGTCTTCATGAGCAAGCAAGTTGGATGCACACCCACTTAGTTTCACTTTGAGCTTTCATACACTTATATCTCTAGTGCATCCGTTGGATGGCAATCCCTACTCCTCACATTGACATCAATTGATGGGCATCTCCATAGCACGTTGATTAGCCGCGTCGATGCGAGACTTTCTCCTTTTTGTCTTCTCCACACAACCTCCACCATCATATTCTATTCCACCTATAGTGCTATGTCCATGGCTCACGCTCATGTATTGCATGAAAGTTGAAAAGGTTTGAGAACGTCAAAAGTATGAAACAATTGCTTGGCTTATCATCGGGGTTGTGCATGATTTGAATATTTTGTGTGATGAAGATGGAGCATAGCCATACCATATGATTTTGTTGGGATAACTTTCTTTGGCCATGTTATTTTGAAAAGACATGATTGCTTTATCAGTATGCTTGAAGTATTATTGTCTTAATGTCAAATTGTAGACTATTGCTTTGAATCACTCGTGTCTTAATATTCATGCCATGATTACATTATGTGATCAAGATTATGCTAGGTAGCATTCCACATCAAAAACTATCTTTTTTATCATTTACCTACTCGAGGATGAGCAGGACTTAAGCTTGGGGATGCTGATACGTCTCCATCGTATCTATAATTTCTTATTGTTCCATGCCAATATTCCACAACTTTTACATACTTTTGGCAACTTTTTATACTATTTTGGGACTAACATATTGATCCAGTGCCCAGCGCTAGTTCATGTTTGTTGCTTGTTTTTTGTTTTGCAGAAAATCCATATCAAACGGAGTCCAAACGGGATAAAAACTGACGGAGATTTTTTTTGGAATGTATGTGATTTTTGGGAAGTGGAATCAACGCGAGACGATGCCCGAGGGGCCCATGACGGTGAGGGGCGCGCCCCAGGCCCTCGTGGCCACCCCGTAAGGCGGTTGGTGCCCTTCTTTCACTGCAAGAAAGCCAATATCCGGATAAAAATCGTGTCCAAATTTCAGCCCAATCGGAGTTACGGATCTTCGGGAATATAAGAAACGGTGAAGGGCTAGAATATGAAACGCAGAACCAGAGAGAGACAGAGAGACAGATCCAATCTCGTAGGGGCTCTCGCCCCTCCGCCGCCATGGAGGCCATGGACCAGAGGGGAAACCCTTCTCCCATCTAGGGGGGAGGTCAAGGAAGAAGAAGAAGGAGGGGGGCTCTCTCCCCCTCTCTCCCGGTGGCGCCAGAACGCCGCCGGGGCCATCATCATCACCGCGATCTACACCAACACCTTCGTTGTCTTCACCAACATCTTCATCACCTTCCCCCATCTATCTACAGCGGTCCATTCTCCCGCAACCCACTGTACCCTCTACTTGAACATGGTGCTTCATGCTTCTTATTATTATCCAATGATGTGTTGTCATCCTATGATGTCTGAGTAGATTTTCGTTGTCCTATCGGTAATTGGTGAATTGCTATGATTGGTTTAATTTGCTTGTGGTTATGCTGCTGTCCTTTGGTGCCCATCATATGAGTGCGCGCGTGGATCACACCATAGGGTTAGTTGTATGTTTATAGGACTATGTATTGGAGGGCAAGAGTGACAGAAGCTTCAACTTAGCATAGGAATTGATGCATACGGGATTGAAGGGGGACCAATATATCTTAATGCTATGGTTAGGTTTTACCTTAATGAACGTTAGTAGTTGCGGATGCTTGCTAATAGTTCCAATCATAAGTGCATAGAATTCCAAGTCAGGGATGACATGCTAGCAGTGGCCTCTCCCACATAAAACTTGCTATCGGTCTAGTAAAGTAGTCAATTGCTTAGGGACAATTTCGAAACTCCTACCACCACTTTTCCACACTCGCTATACTAGCTTTATTGCTTCTTTACCTAAACAGCCCCTAGTTTTTATTTACGTGCTCTTTATATTCTTGCAAACCTATCCAACAACACCTAGAAAGTACTTCTAGTTTCATACTTGTTCTAGGTAAAGCGAACGTTAAGCGTGCGTAGAGTTGTATCGGTGGTCGATAGAACTTGAGGGAATATTTGTTCTACCTTTAGCTCCTTGTTGGGTTCGACACTCTTACTTATCAAAAGAGGCTACAATTGATCCCCTATACTTGTGGGTTATCAAACTGCTCATGCAGTGCCACGGGGGCTGTAACGTTAAACGGGGCGTTGACCATCTCAGTAGTGGCCGTGAGCGTATCTGGGGTCGGCTCGGTGGCTGCCTCCATCTTCTTGGAGCTCTCTGTCTCGTGGGGATCAGCCTCCCGTGTCTGCTCCAATATCAGTAGATCTTTGCCTGGTTCTCCTTGGTCCATCATGAAACTGACGAATACTAGGAGACCACTGAAAGGAAAACACAATCGCAATGACAATGAAACAAAAAAGAGAGTGAGGTTCGGTTACTGCTTTCAAAAGTTGTTTTTTTCCTCTCAACAAAAATGTACCAACATCACAAATCCGCTTTCCTTCCCTTCGTTGGGAGAGAAGAACAGTGGCAGATGCGAGTGTTGGCTTTCTTGACGACGGTGAGGGAGAAGGGGATTCAGCGAAGAGTGAAATGATGGTTGCTTCGTCCGTCAGACTTAGAATCCGGGGAGGTGGGTTTTTGTGATACGACGGCTCATTACTGCCGCGCTACGACTGGGGTGACTCTCCGCCTGCATACTGCCTTCTAATTTTGTGGATGGCATTTGGGCCCGCGCGCTGCATGGCCCACATGTCGGTGAACAAAAGTAAAACGTCATCTAGTAGAGGGAGACGTTTCGATGACCTAGGAGTAGCCAGAAGCGGTAGTGTATCCATTGTACTAGTAATAATTGTTTTTCTGGGTAGCTGTAGAGTGTCTCCACTGTACTAGTAGTAATTGTTTCTCTGGGCCCAAGACAAAACAGCCCATCCACCCTAGTGAATAATAAAATCAATTAAAAAGCCCATATATTTACTTAATGAGAGGCGCTACCCACACCCAGCACACCGCCCCCCAAAAAAACCTGGGTGCTCTTCTTCCTCCTCACTCCCACCCACCTCACGTCAGCTCGCTCCACTCGTACCCCCAAATTCCTCACCTCACTCCTACAGAAAACCCCAGCTCCCCTTCTTCCTCACTACTACAGAAAACCCCAGCTCCCCTTCTTCTTCACTCGCACTACAACTAGGCTCGTCATTCGTTACTCTGCTCAAATCCGTGAGCGCGACGCGACACCTTCGAGGAAAAAGGAGTCGGCTGACCCGAGCGTCAAGAAGATGAGGCTCCCGCCAGGCGGCTCTACATCCCGTCATGCTACCTGAGCAAGCATACCATGCCGTGCACTGTGGATGATGTCTACTACACAACCTTCTTCTTGTAGACGTTGTTGGGCCTCCAAGTGCAGAGGTTTGTAGGACAGTAGAAAATTTCCCTCAAGTGGATGACCTAAGGTTTATCAATCTGTGGGAGGCGTAGGATGAAGATGGTCTCTCTCAAGCAACCCTGCAACCAAATAACAAAGAGTCTCTTGTGTCCCCAACACACCCAATACAATGGTAAATTGTATAGGTGCACTAGTTCGGCGAAGAGATGATGATACAAGTGCAATATGGATAGTAGATATAAGTTTTTGTAATCTGAAAATATAAAAACAGCAAGGTAGCAAGTGATAAAAGCGAGCGTAAATGGTATTGCAATGCTAGGAAACAAGGCATAGGGTTCATACTTTCACTAGTGCAAGTTCTCTCAACAATAGGATCATATAACTATCCCTCAACATGCAACAAAGAGTCACTCCAAAGTCACTAATAGAGGAGAACAAACGAAGAGATTAATGTAGGGTACGAAACCACCTCAAAGTTATCCTTTCTGATCGATCTATTCAAGAGTTTGTAGTAAAATAACACGAAGCTATTCTTTCCGTTCGATCTATCATAGAGTACTTACTAGAATAACACCTTAAGACACAAATCAACCTAAACCCTAATGTCACCTAGATACTCCAATGTCACCTCAAGTATCCGTGGGTTTTATTATACGATATGCATCACACAGTCTCAGATTCATCTATTCAACCAACACAAAGAACTTTAAAGAGTGCCCCAATGTTTCTACCGGAGAGTCAAGACGAAAACGTGTGCCAACCCCTATGCATAGATTCCCAAGGTCACGGAACCCGCAAGTTGATCACCAAAACATACATCAAGTGAATCAATAGAATACCGCATTGTCACCCCGGGTATCCCACGCAAGACATACATCAAGTGTTCTCAAATCCTTAAAGACTCAATCCGATAAGATAACTTCAAAGGTAAAACTCAATCCATCACAAGAGAGTAGAGCGGGAGAAACATTATAAGATCCAACTATAATAGCAAAGCTTGCGATACATCAAGATCGTGCCACATCAAGAACACGAAAGAGAGAGAGAGAGAGAGAGAGAGAGAGAGAGAGAGAGAGATCAAACACATAGCTACTGGTACATACCCTCAGCCCCGAGGGTGAATTACTCCCTCCTCGTCATGGAGAGCGTCGGGATGATGAAGATGGCCACCAGTGAGGGACCCCCCCCCCCCTCCGGCAGGGTGCCAGAACAGGGTCCCGATTGGTTTTTGGTGGCTACAGAGGCTTGCGGCGGCGGAACTCCCGATCTAGGTTATGTTCTGGAAGTTTGGGTATATATAAGAGGTTTTGGTGTCGGGAACAAGTCAGGGGGGTCTCCGAGGCGGCCACGAGGTAGGGGGGCACGCCCCCACCCTCGTGGGTGCCTCGGTACTCTTCTGGCCCATCTCGGATACTCTGTGGGCTTCTTCTGGTCGAAAAATAATCTCCGTCAATTTTCAGGTCAATTGGACTCCGTTTGGTTTTCCTTTTCTGCGATACTCAAAAACAAGGAAAAAACAAAAACTGACAGTGGGCTCTAGGTTAATACGTTAGTCCCAAAAATCATATAGAATAGCATATAAATGCATATAAAACATCCTAGATGGATAATATAATAGCATGGAACAATCAAAAATTATAGATACGTTGGAGACGTATCAAGCATCCCCAAGCTTAATTCATGCTTGTCCTCGACTAGGTAAATGATAAAAACAGAATTTTTTGATGTGGAATGCTACCTAACATATTTATCAATGCAATCTTCTTTATTGTGGCAAGAATATTCAGATCCATAAGATTCAAGACAAAAGTTTAATATTGAGATAAAAATAATAATACTTCAATCATACTAACCAAGCAATTATGTCTTCTCAAAATAACATAGCCAAAGAAAGCTCATCCCTACAAAATCATATAGTTTGGCCATGCTTCATTTTGCACAACCCCGATGACAAGCCAAGCAATTGTTTCATACTTTAGTATTCTCAAACTTTTTCAACTTTCACGCAATATATGAGCGCGAGCCATGGACATAGCACCATACGTGGAATAGAATATAATGATGGGGGTCGTGTGGAGAAGACAAAAAAGGAGAAAGCCTCACATTGACATGGCTAATCAACGGGCTATGGAGATACCCATCAATTGATGTCAATGTGAGGAGTAGGGATTGCCATGCAACGGATGCACTAGAGCTATAAACGTATGAAAGCTCAACAAAAGAAACTAAGTGGGTGTGCATCCAACTTGCTTGCTAGGAAGCCCATTGTTGGAATATACAAGCCAAGTTCTATAATGAAAGATTCCCACTAGTATATGAAAGTGACAATATAAGAGACTCTCTATCAAGAAGATCATGGTGCTACTTTGAGGCACAAGTGTGGAAAAAGGATAGTAGCATTGTCCCTTTTATTTCTCTTTTTTTCTTTTTTTTATTTGGCCTTTTTTGCCTTTCCTTTTTTTTGGGACAATGCTCTATTAATGATGATCATCACACTTCTATTTATTTACAACTCAAAGATTACAACTCGATAGTAGAACAAAGTATGACTCTATATGAATGTCTCCGGCGGTGTACCGGGATGGGCAATGAATCAAGAGTGACATGTATGAAGAATTATGCATGGTGGCCTTGCCACAAATATGATGTCAACTACATGATCATGCAAGGCAATATGACAATGATGAAACGTGTCATAATAAACGGAACGGTGGAAAGTTGCATGGCAATATATCTCGGAATGGCTATGGAAATGCCATAATAGGTAGGTATGGTGGCTGTTTTGAGGAAGATATAAGGAGGTTTATGTGTGATAGAGCATATCATATCACGGGGGTTGGATGCACCGGCGAAGTTTGCACCAACTCTCAAGGTGAGAAAGGGCAATGCACGGTACCGAAGAGGCTAGCAATGATGGAAGGGTGAGAGTGCGTATAATCCATGGACTCAACATTAGTCATAAATAACTCACATACTTATTGCAAAAATCTACAAGTCATCAAAACTAAGCACTACGCGCATGCTCCTAGGGGGATAGATTGGTAGGAAAAGACCATCGCTCGTCCCCGACCGCCACTCATAAGGAAGGCAATCAAAGAACACCTCATGCGTCAAATTTGTCACACAACGGTTAACTTACGTGCATGCTACGGGACTTGCAAACCTCAACACAAGTATTTCTCAATTTCATAATTACTCAACTAGCAGGACTCTAATATCACCATCTTTATATCTCAAAACAATTATCAAGTATCAAACTTCTCATAGTATTCAATGCATTTTATATGGAAGTTTTTATTATACCCATCTTGAATGCCCATCATATTAGGACTAATTTTATAACCAAAGCAAATTACCATGCTGTTCTAGAAAGACTCTCAAAATAATATAAGTGAAGCATGAGAGTTTATCTATTTCTTCAAAGTAAAACCACCGTCGTGCTCTAAAAGATATAAGTGAAGCACTAGAGCAAACGACAAACTACTCCGAAAGATATAAGTGAAGATCAATGAGCAGTTGAATAATTATGCAACTATGTGAAGACTCTCTAACATTTAAGAATTTAAGATCTTGGTATTTTATTCAAACATCAAGCAAAACAAAAGAAAATAAAATAACGCTCCAAGCAAAACACATATCATGTGGTGAATAAAAATATAGCTCCAAGTAAAGTTACCGATGAACGAAGACGAAAGAGGGGATGCCATCCAGGGCATCCCCAAGCTTAGGCTCTTGGTTGTCCTTGAATATTACCTTGGGGTGCCTTGGGCATCCCCAAGCTTAGGTGCCACTCCTTATTCCATAGTCCATTGAATCTTTACCCAAAACTTGAAAACTTCACAACACAAAACTCAACAGAAAACTCGTAAGCTCCGTTAGTATAAGAAAATAAAACATAACTTTTGGTACTGTTGTGAACTCATTATAAATTCATATTGGTGTAATATCTACTGTATTCCAACTTCTCTATGGTTCATACCCTCCGATAGTACTCATAGATTAATCAAAATAAGCAAACAACACATAGAAAACAGAATCTGTCAAAAACAGAACAGTCTGTAGTAATCTGTATCATTCATATACTTATGGAACTCCAAAAATTCTGAAATAAGTTGGTGGACCTGAGGAATTTGTCTATTAATCATCTTCAAAAAGAATCAGCCTAAAATCACTCTCCCGTAAAAATGGCAGCTAATCTCGTGAGCGCTAAAGTTTCTGTTTTTTACAGCAAGATCATAAAGACTTCACCCAAGTCTTCCCAAAGGTTCTACCTGGCACAAACACTAATTAAAACATAAAACCACATCTAACCAGAGGCTATATAGATTATTTATTACTAAACAGGAGCAAAAAGTAAAGAACAACAATAACATTGGGTTGCCTCCCAACAAGCGCTATCGTTTAACGCCCCTAGCTAGGCATGATGATTTCAATGATGCTTACATAAAAGATAAGAATTGAAACATAAAGAGAGCATCATGAAGAATATGACTAGCACATTTAAGTCTAACCCACTTCCTATGCATAGGGATTTTTTGAGCAAACAACTTATGGGAACATTAATCAACTAGCATAGGAAGGCAAAACAAGCATAACTTCAAGATTTTAAGCACATAGAGAGGAAACTTGATATTATTGCAATTCCTACAAGCATATATTCCTCCCTCATAATAATTTTCAGTAGCATCATGAATGAATTCAACAATATAACCATCACATAAAGCATTCTTTTCATGATCTACAAGCATAGAATTTTTATTACTCTCCACATAAGCAAATTTCTTCTCATGAATAATAGTGGGAGAAAACTCAACAAAATAACTATCTTGTGAAGCATAATCCAATTGAAAACTAAAATCATGATGACAAGTTTCATGGTTATCATTATTCTTAATAGCATACAATTCATCACAATAATCATCATAGATAACAACTTTGTTCTCATGATCAATTGGAACCTCTTCCGAAATAGTGGATTCATCACTAAATAAAGTCATGACCTCTCCAAATCCACTTTCATCAATATAATCATCATAAATAGGAGGCATGCTATCATCATAATAAATTTGCTCATCAAAACTTGGGGGACAAAACATATCATCTTCATCAAACATAGCATCCCCAAGCTTGTGGCTTTGCATATCATTAGCATCATGGGTATTCAGAGAATTCATACTAACAACATTGCAATCATGCTCATCATTCACATATTTTATGCCAAGCATTCTATGTAATTCTTCTTCTAGTACTTGAGCTCAATTTTCCTTCGCATCATTTTCACGAAAGACATTAAAAAGATGAAGCATATGAGGCACCCTTAATTCCATTTTTTGTAGTTTTCTTTTATAGACTAAACTAGTGATAAAACAAGAAACTAAAAGTATCGATTGCAAGATCTAAAGATATACCTTCAAGCACTCACCTCCCTGGCAATGGCGCCAGGAACTGCTTGATTTCTACCACACAACCTTCTTCTTGTAGACGTTGTTGGGCCTCCAAGTGCAGAGGTTTGTAGGACAGTAGCAAATTTCCCTCAAGTGGATGACCTAAGGTTTATCAATCCGTGGGAGGCGTAGGATGAAAATGGTCTCTCTCAAGCAACCCTGCAACCAAATAACAAAGAGTCTCTTGTGTCCCCAACACACCAATACAATGGTAAATTGTATAGGTGCACTAGTTCGGCGAAGAGATGGTGATACAAGTGCAATATGGATGGTAGATAAAAAAATTGTAATCTGAAAAATATAAAAACAGCAAGGTAACTAATGATAAAAGTGAGTGTAAACGGAATTGCAATGCTAGGAAACAAGGCCTAGGGTTCATACTTTCACTAGTGCAAGTTCTCTCAACAATAATAACATAATTGGATCATATAACTATCCCTCAACATGCAACAAAGAGTCACTCCAAAGTCACTAATAGCGGAGAACAAACGAAGAGATTATTGTAGGATATGAAACCACCTCAAAGTTATCCTTTATGATTGATCTATTCAAGATTTTGTAGTAAAATAACACGAAGCTATTCTTTCCATTCGATCTATCATAGAGTTCGTACTAGAATAACACCTTCAGACACAAATCAACCAAAACCCTAATGTCACCTAGATACTCCAATGTCACGTCAAGTATCCGTGGGTTTTATTATACGATATGCATCACACAGTCTCAGATTCATCTATTCAACCAACACAAAGAACTTCAAAGAGTGCCCCAAAGTTTCTATCGGAGAGTCAAGACGAAAACGTGTGCCAACCCCTATGCATAGATTCCCAAGGTCACGGAACCCGCAAGTTGATCACCAAAACATACATCAAGTGAATCAATAGAATACCCCATTGTCACCACGGGTATCCCACGCAAGACATACATCAAGTGTTCTCAAATTCTTAAAGACTCAATCCGATAAGATAACTTCAAAGGGAAAACTCAATCCATCACAAGAGAGTAGAGGGGGAGAAACATTATAAGATCCAACTATAATAGCAAAGCTTGCGATACATCAAGATCGTGCCACATGAAGAACACGAGAGAGAGAGAGAGAGAGAGAAAGAGAGAGATCAAACACATAGCTACTGGTACATACCCTCAGCCCCGAGGGTGAACTACTCCCTCCTCGTCATGGAGAGCGTCGGGATGATGAAGATGGCCACCGATGAGGGACACCCCCTCCGGTAGGGTGCCGGAACAGGGTCCCGATTGGTTTCTGGTGGCTACAGAGGCTTGCGGCGGCGGAACTCCCGATCTAGGTTATGTTCCGGAAGTTTGGGTATATATAAGAGGTTTTGGCGTCGGGAACAAGTCAGTGGGGTCTCCGAGGCGGCCACGTGGTAGGGGGCGCGCCCAGGGGGTAGGGCGCGCCCCCCACCCTCGTGGGTGCCTTACGACTCTTCTGGCCCATCTCCGATACTCCGTGGGCTTCTTCTGGTCCAAAAATAATCTTCGTCAATTGTCACGTCAATTGGACTCCGTTTGGTTTTCCTTTTCTGCGATACTCAAAAACAAGGAAAAAAAGAAACTGACACTGGCTCTAGGTTAATAGGTTAGTCCCAAAAATCATATAAAATAGCATATAAATGGATATAAAACATCCTGGATGGATAATATAATAGCATGGAACAATCAAAAATTATAAATACGTTGGAGACGTATCAGTGGATGCCTGGCTGAAATCCCCTGAATTCACAGAACTACAACTGCTTGAGTTCTACTATTCCGCTAGAAATCACCTACCAGATACCGAACGACATGTACATGTGCCCTCAGCACCGATGTCCATCTCGCGGTTTTCCTCCTCTCTCCACACCGCCACCTTTGCTCTATGCTACCTACCAGACAATCTGGTACTAAACCTTCGACTCCCATTTCTCAAGAAACTTTCACTTGTACGGGTTCGTATATCGGAGGCCTCATTGCATAGCATCATCCACTCTAGTTGCCATGCCCTGGAGTGCTTGGTGCTTGTTTTCACAGTTAGAATCGGTTGTTTCCAAATAAAGTCGCCTAACCTTGTAAGAATTGGAATTTATTTTGACGGAAGGCAGCTCATCATCCAAGATGCCCCTTCACTTCAAAGGTTGATCCTTGATTCTAGTTATTCACCGTTGCAAATAACTGTCCTCTCTGCGCCTAAACTGGAGACCTTGGGTGTAATACATGATCTCTGTGCTCATTTCAACATGGTGTTTGGCTTAACAGTTATTCAGGTACTTTATATTATCATCTACACTTGTAACCATAAGTTGCATTTTAAATTTCTGCGCATAAGTTATATATCATCTTGGAGTACACATTTTGTACTAATATTATGTTCTATGCCCAATGAAGAGTTTCTCCATGGATGTCCTATCAATGGTGCTGGATTCTGTCAAGATCTTATATATCCAAATGAATAGTTTTGATCTGAACAAGATTATTGGCTTGCTCCAATGCTTTCCACGTCAGGAGAAGTTGTATATAAAGGTGATAATTTCACGCACATTGGAAGCCCGCATATAGTCTACTAGAATTAACCGTTCAGCTGTTGCTCTTTCGACACTCTTTTTTTAGACCTTAATTGTTTTCAATCTTCATGTCTATTTAGGCAACAGGACGGGGTAAGAAAGTTATAACCAATCGGTGGATTCGTAAGCACCGGGATTTTCTCACTTCTCATGACATTCGATTGAAGACAATAACGCTAGAACGATATGTAGACAACCATGCAAACACTAGATTTGTCACATTCTTCCTGCTGAATGCGAGGTTACTATTGTCCATCAGGCTTAAGTTTATCAGCAGCATGGTTTGGATGGATGGGTATGTCGAAGAGCAAAAAAAGGAGTTTCAGGTGGGCAAAAGAGCTTCTGAACGTGTCGGGCTTCTATTTACAACATATTGTGGTCATAATCCAGTAAATTTTACGACCCAGGATGTTCATTCTATGGACCTGACCGATCCATTTGACTGTGACTGCCGAAAACAGTGCTGGAGTTAGATGTTGTTGCCCTTTTCAACCTGGGTTTTGTCTAAACGTGATGAACAGTTAACCATCGTGCTTTTGTAAAGTTTGTAAGCTGGAGTTAGATGTTCTTGCCCTTTTCAACTCGGCTGTGACTGTCAAATTTTCTTTGAAACAAGGCAAATGGCTTGCCATTCGTTTAATTTAGAGTGAAATATTCTAACAAATCCCAACCAAGGGAAATAACATCACTCTCGCCGGCTGCTTGAGCTCACTGTGCATTACAGAAGCCAAGTGATTAGCCCCCACTAGCACCCACAAACTTATTTCAAACTAGCACATCAAATGGGCTGTAAATTTTCATAGGAAAGGCTGCATGACCATGATAGATTTGGATTCTGACATTTGGGACCCACGAGGAAATAGCCTATCCAAGGTGGTGTCGACTTACTAGCCTGTCAACAAGGATTCTGCTTACCAGCCGTTGGATTGACATCCAATATCTGTCGTGTATCTTCTATCTCTTGCCCTCTTCCTCCAGCCGCCCAAACCAAACCACCCCGTCGGCTCTGCCTGCTCCTGCCTCCCATGGCTGGTTGCGCCCCTGCCACCCTACCGTACCCTCCAACGTTGGCCAGTCCCTCCCTCTATTCCCCCACACGTCCTATTATTCTCCGGCGATGTCAGCCCCAACACGCACCCGCACCCGAACCAGTCAACCCTCGTACTCCCCTCCGCCTATGACTGGACCAGCGCATCTTGCATGGCTCATGTTCATTCCGTCTGAGGCCTCGCCGCCGTCCTCCGCCTTGCTTCGCTCGCCGTGCGCGGTGCACCGCCCTCTTGTGTTGTCAACGTCGTCAACAACCGAGAGGAACAAGGAGATGACTGTACATGGAAAGGATGACAGTAGGGACCCACCAGCGTCATGGCAGTACGCAAGCAAGTGCCTCGTTATTACAAGCCCAAAAAAATGGTTCCTCCTAATGGTTGGACATCTGGGGCTCATGCCATTGTCAACGTAGTCAATAAATGAGAGAATTACACTACGAGCGGCTGACACAAGGGACCCAGCAGGTCGCGCAGTTGTATTTTTTTTAGGAACAAGCAGTTGTTATTTATACTAGTTTTAGCGACGGATCAGGGTAACAACGGGGCTGTGCGGGGGATGTGGCCCGTCTAGCCAGGGTTTTATTTATGTTTACCACATCATGAGCCCAGTTGTGTTTTTTCTTGTTGAAAATGGCCAGCCCAGTTCTACTTTTAAGAAATACCCAAATGAGGCCTACTTGCTTTATCAGCCCTGCTGGGCTGCAAATCTTTCAAGACGAGGAGAGTTTCATTCCGTTTGCTCAGAAATGGGTTGTACATTTTTTAAACACATCAAACCGGGAATTAGTTTCAAAAAAAATTCATTACAAGATTTTAAATTCCATTGATTTTAATGTGTGGACAATTATTTGGATTTTGTATTTATATAAATTATTTTTTCAAAATAGTTTGAATGTGACTCGATATTTCGGGATTAAAAACAGTTGACCGCACCTAAATATGCAAAATTTTGTATAATTTTTAACCATGGCCACAATATGGGGTGTAATGCTAATAAAAAGAAGATGGGCTCCAAAAAAATTCTTAAGAATTAGCAAATGGGCTGTAAATTAGTAGAAATAATGGCAGATGGGTTGTATGTTGTTTTCCACAGATTTGAGGCTGACTTGTGTGCCTACTACAGGTTGACGCGTATGCTTTCCTAAAAAAGGTTGACGCACACGCAACGCCGCGTCAACTTAGTCAACACACGAGGGCAGTGACTGTTGGATGTCCATCCAACGGCCGTCGTGCTTCTTCAATCTCTGCTCTTCCTGCTCCAGCCGCTCAAACAAGCGCCAGCGGGACTGCCTGCTCCCTCCTCCCGCGGCCGGCTATGCTACCGCGCAGGCCTCACCGTCCCACCGTACTCCCATCGTTGGCCTAGCCATCCCTCTACTTACCCACACCTGCTGTTATTCTTCGGTGACGATAGACGAACAAGTAAACCCTCGTACTCCCCTCCGCGTGGGAAATAACTATCGAGTCTTCCCTAGCTCCGTGTCATTCCCTTCCTAAGCCTCGCCGTCGTCCACCGCCCTGGTGCTCTCGGCGCGGCGTGGTCAACATGGTCAATGAACGACATCCGTCGGAAGTGGACTATACGTGGAGAGGTTGACAGCTGGGTCCACAGCCGCATGCCAGGAAATGCCTCCTAATTACGCGCAAAATAATGATTCCTCCACTTGACAGCTGGGACCCACCCGAAGGGCCTCTGTATTTCGTGAAAAAAATGTTCCCCCCGCTAACAGGTTGGATCCACCAACTATATCTTCGCACGCAAGGAAGTGCCTCCTTATTATGCACAAAAAATGAATACCCCCTACTAGCTGGGACCCATCATAGTGGGAGGCTGAGTTGTGGGCCAACTGAGTTGACGGGGACAGAGGGCTTTGTCAACTTAGTCAATATGAACGATACTAGCTCCACTGACCGTACGATGTCCATCCAACGGCCGTAGTGCTTCTTCAACCTCTGGTCTTCTTGCTCCAGCCGCCCAAACCAGCGCCGGTCGTGCCGCGTGCTCCTGCCTCCCGTGGCCGGCTGTGATGCCGCGGAGGCCTCACCGCCCCCTACTACTCCCACCGCTGGCCAGGCCATCCACTCACCCACACCCCCTGTTATTCTGCGGCGACGGCAGCCTCACACCGGAGCCGAACCAGTGAACCCTCGTACTCCTCTCTGCGCGGGCTTCCACTGCCGTGTCTTCCCCGGCTCCATGTCGTTCCCTTCCTAGGCCTCGCCGTCGTCCACCGCCCTGGTGCTCTCGGCGCAGCGTGCTCAACGTGGTCAACGAGCGACATCCATCGAAAATAGACTGTACGTGGAGAGGCTGACAACTGGGTCCACGTCCACACACAAGCAAATGCCTCCTTATTACGCGCAAAATAATGATTCCTCCACCTGACATCTGGGACCCACCGGAAGGGCCTCTGTATTTCACGAAAAAAACATTCCCGCCGCTGACAGCTCGGACCCACCAGCTGTCGGCGTTCTGGGAACGGGGGTCCCCAGACTTGCCTGCCTGCGGCCCACGGCGTGGCTCTGTGAGCGGGCCCGTACGGCCCATCTTCACCAACAAGGCATTCAAGACCCTCGCGAGGGGCCAAACCTCGCGAGGCGGACAACGCAAGACCCCCTCAGGAGCGGCCTCACCAGGCTGGCTTGCGAGGGGTGGAGAGACCAAGGCAAGGCAAACCTCGCAAGGTTCTCGTGACGTGAGCCATGACGATCGAGGCCACGCGAGCGCCAGCGCGCGCAGTGTACTACTTTCCTCTTTGGTGCTAAGGAGGCAAGCGTAGGCGCGGAGTACCGAGGCGTCAAGCAAAGGTTTCCATATCGGTGCAACGAGACCAAGACCAGCAGGACGGCAAGACAGAGGTCACCATGGAGCCCAAGGCGGCGTCACCACCAGAGCCTTTTGCAGGCGAAGACCGCTTTTGTCAGGATAAGTTGTACTAGTTGTCCCCTTTCAAATTCGCCATTGTTGGCTCCCTTCCCGCTCAATATTTGGGCAAAGGACCAGGGCCTATATAAGTAGGACTAGCCACCACTGTAGGAGGCATCTCATCTTGAGTAATCCTCACCCACACAAGTTCACCAAGCACAAGAACACCTCAACCTCAGGAGGCTGTTCTTGCCCTTGTACTGTTCATCATCAGCCCAAGAGGCAATCCACCACCACACACTGGAGTAGGGTATTACACCACAACGGTGGCCCGAACCAGTATAAACCCTGTGTCCCTTGTGTTGCGAGTTCGTCGAGTTTGTCCGTGAGATTTTAGAGCTAGGACGCGGATCGGTAGGGGGAAATCTTCGTGCGCACCCCAGTGTTCGAACCTTGAGGGTTTTGCTGGAACCCGTGATCTGACATTTGGCGCGCCAGGTAGGGGTGCGCCGTAGCCTCCCTTCCATCGATCTACGCTCCGTTGCTTCATCGTCTCCATGGCGGACGCTCGCCGTGCTCGCGCTGAGCGCCGGGCTGCCCTCGCCGTCCGCGTTGCTCAGACGGCTCTCGTCGGTGGGCCACCCCATCGTTCTTCGTCGCCTGCCGCCAACGCCGTCACCGGCCCGGCGGGGAACGAGCTGCAAGCATCCTCGCTGCACCCCTCGGTGCGGCGGGACGGCCACACCGCCACTCCGTCGCTGACCCCAGCCGGTTCGTCATCCCATGCTCGTCGCGCTCCGGTGGACGCACAGGCTCCTCTGTGCATGGCGCGTGAGCTCCTGCGCTACCGCCCCGTCGACGACCTGTACGAGGACTGGCTCGACCGCATCGCCGAGCTTGTCAGCGTTGCAGGGGGCTCTCCTGCGTCGTCCCTCTCGCTACCTCGCCCTCCGCCAGCTGCGGTCGGCGTAGCCCATGGAGCGCCTCCACCACCTCTGCCCCAAGACGGAGTCTTGGCGCCTAGGCGCGCGGCCCCACGGCATGACCTGCCGTGTCCGGCGCTCGCGCAAGAAGAAAGAAGCTGCCAAGAAGTCCCTCGGCCACGGGAGAACGCCACCACGGCAAGACCGCGTGCCGCTTGCGGTGGCGGTGCGGAGACTCCATCAAGAACAAGTTCTCCACCAGCACCGAGTCCCTGTGACCACGGCAGGCTGCCGCACCTTCACCCCTGAGCTGCGTAGTGTCGCCTGGCCGGGCAAGTTCAAGCCGGATATGCCTCCTCGCTACGACGGCACCCCCGACCCCGCGGAGTTCCTGCAGCTCTACGAGTTGAGCATCGAGGCGGCCAATTGCGACGAGAAAGTCATGGCGAACGGGTTCCCCATGGCTCTCAAGGATGGTGCCCGCTCCTGGCTCCTGAACCTACCTCCAGGCTCGATCTCCTCCTGGGACAAGATGCGCGACCGTTTTGTTGCCAACTTCCAGGGCACTCACGACCGCCCGCCGGCCACGGGTGACCTGCGCCGCGTCAAGAAACAACCAGGAGAGACCCTCCAGAAGTACATCCAGCGCTTCAACAACGTTCGCCTCAAGATCCCCAAGGTGACGGACGAGGCCATCATCTCCGTGTTCTCTGATGGCGTCTGTGACATCAAGATGAAAGAGGAGCTCGCCATCCACGAGGAGCTGTGCACATCTCTAGAGCTGTTCAACCTAGTGACCAAGTGTGCAAGAGCTGAGGAGGGGCGCCTCTCCCTCCTCGAGCTCCCGGCTGCGGACCTGGAGGAGAAGAAAGCCAAGGCCAAGGACGTGAAGCGCAAGGGAGCAGCCGTGCTCACGGCGGAGCCAGACACAAAGCGCGGCAGGGACCAGCCCGAGTCATCCAAGAGCAGCCGACCGTTCCGCGCATTCCACAACCTGCATAGCCACAACACCAGCGACTGTCAAGAGCTCAGAGCCATTCGAGAAGGACATTTCGGTCGACGCCCCGAGCGCAACGATCGGGGCTACGGCCGAGGAGGAGGAGGACGTAGCAGCGGATGCTGGGATGATCGTGGCCCGCGCCAGGAGTGGCGCGACCGGCCTCGCGAGGACCGCTGGGAGGATCAGCCTCGCGAGGGTGCCTGGACGGATCAGCCTCGTGAGGATCGTCCTCAGGGCAACGCTGGCCTTCCTCCACTGCCGCCGCCACCAAGGAGGAACGACGACCACCATCAAGACGAGGGGCCTGGGGGCTTCCAGGAGCCGCGTGCTATCGCATGCATCTTGGGCGGAGCTCAAGCCCCAGCCTCACAGCGTATCTTCAAACAGTTTGCTCGTGAAGTGAACGCAGTCCTCCCCAAGCTCGAGGCCACGCGCCCGCTCAGATGGTCCAAGTGCGCCATCACGTTTAGCTCAGCAGATCAGCTCAAGTGCGCGGCTACCTCTGGCGCTCTCCCGATGCTTTGTTCACCAGTCATCAGCAACGTGCAAGTCACCAAGACCCTCATCGACGGCGGTGCAGGGCTCAATGTCCTGTCCGCCGACACGTTCGACAACCTCCAAGTGCCATATGACCAGCTTCAGCCTATCAAGCCTTTCTCAGGAGTGACTGACGGCTCCACCACCCCGATAGGGCAGGTCCGCCTCCCAGTCACCTTCGGGCAGCGCGACAACTACCACACCGAGCTCATCGACTTCGACGTCGCCCACATTCGCCTGCCATACAACGCCATCCTCAGGTAGGCCCTCGCCAAGTTCATGGCAGTGACCCACCACGGCTACAACATCCTCAAGATGCCCGGAAGCGGCGGAATCATCACAGTCCCGTGCGAAGAAAGAGACGTGGTGTGCTCCCTCGAGCGTGCCTTCCAAGCTGCAGCCATCGACGACCCAAACAGCAAGGGTGAGCGCCCTCCTGAGGCTACCCCCAAGAAGAAGAAGCAACTGCTCCACGCAGGGCCTCAGGCAAGCAGCACCTCGTCAGGATCGGCGCCTGCACCTGGGGCGCCTCCCTCCATTGCATAGGAAAGCACGCCCGGCGCCCTTCTCGGGCAGGGCTCGGGGGCTCTCTTCTGGAGGGCCTCAGACCTTGCCAACCTCACGAGGGAGGCGCTTGGGCACCACTTGGAGGCGTGCTTCACAGCACGTTTCCCTCAGGAGAACACAGGGCGAGGAGCGCCCACCGCTCAGGAGTTCATCACCAAGACCACACAGGAACTGCAAGACGCAAGGGTCATGCGCGGCGGTCGCCGCTCACCAGGCGCAGCTCCACATCCGGGCGAGGATGCCGGGCTGCACGTCTGCATCGACGTCCCAGGGCTCAACACCGCGTCTCAGGAGCTCTTCTGGCCTTCGCGCGTGGGATGCTGCGAGGGCCCACCGCACAGCTACGTTCGCATGCCCTTCGGCCTTCCGAGCGTGGCGTCCGCCTATCAGCGCAACCTGCGGAGCACCCTGGCGGCTCAGGAGGCCAGGCACCATGCTGTCCTAACGGAGATGGAGACGGTCCTCAAGGAACCACCTGGACCCCCAGAGCCTCCCGAGGCTCAGGGCCCCGGTCTCATGAGGAGCAACCCCTTCGCCGCGTACCTTCAGCTGCCCCAACTCTCCTTCATCAACAGAACCAGGTGACATTTTCCAAGTTTATTTAGCTGGGAGCGCCCCCCGGGCCGCATCATTCCCAGGCTGCGTGGGTTCGTCCCTGTGGCATGTATCCCTTTTTCATGTCTTTAGCTTACCTTGCTGGGGGCGCACCTCGGGCTGCATCATCCCCAAGCCGCTCGGGCCTGACCCAGTGGCGTGTATCCTCCCTGCCTTTACCTAAGCCAGTTTGCTTTCCATGCTTAATCTACCTATGACTATTACCTGCTCGATCGTTACCCATCGTGGGAGCCGCGCGCCGGCCGTCTCTCTTCAGGATCCTTCGCGTGAGTAGGTTAAGCACGACGTCTGTGCTCGGGCCCGTCCCTGCTGCGTCGATAAATCCAATGGCTGAGCTCTGTCTGGCAAGCCGGCCCCGTTCACGTCACCTCCTGGGGCCGTTGGTGCTTGGCCCTCTCACGCGATAACCTCAGGAGATTCGTTCGGCGCAGGTTGTCTGACCACCTCGCAGGACCAGCACAGGGAACAAGAACCAAGACCAGGCGCAACCCGCCTTGAGGTAGGGCCTCGTGAGTCCCGCGTTGGCTCATGAGTCCCCAGATACACCTCATCTAGCCCTGCCGTGCAAGCCACGTGTCAGGGCGGGGCTGTACACGCCCCGGGGGCTCTCCGCAGTAGGGATTCCCCCTCCCACGCACCAGTGGAAGCACCATGCTCCGCGCTGGCCGTCGACACTGCCGAGGAGCGGCTATGCCCGTGCACAAGCGGAAGCACTATGCTCCGCGCTGGTGATAAACAACTGAGGGCGGCCTCACGTCCGTATCAACCTCAGGGAGCCCAGAGCTCAGTGTCCGGCCTCACCGCAATGCCTCCCCTCGGGAGAGTCGCGCGAGGGGGCTGGGCACGGGGGCTGTGCTCGGGTCACGCCCAAGCGTACGCCACCCAAGCCAGGTCCCTCGGACCCGGTCATCGCACGCCCCTCCCGAGCTGAGCCTCGACGAGGGCAAAGGTATGGAGATTGTTTGCACGTCAAGGGGGACTCCTGAGCATCGCGACTCAGGAGCCTAACTGGTCACGTAGCCCCTCACTCCTTGGTCCGTCCTGGTCTCTGGTCGGCCCAACGGCGGTTGAGGTATGCGCGGGGCCGGGCCCTGACGACGTAGAACATTAACCTATCCTCGCGCCTCCTTCCTATAAGTTGTTTGCGCGTCAAGAGGGACTCCTGAGCATCGCGACTCAGGAGCCTAACTGGTCACGTAGCCCCTCACTCCTTGGTCTGTCCTGGTCTCCGGTCGGCCCAACGGCGGCTGAGGTATGCGCGGGGCCGGGTTCTGCCGACGCAGAACGCAAAGCAAATAGGAAGAAAATCGCAAAATCTCAAAGCAAATATTACAAGACATATCTTTCTCACAATATCAAACGCGAGTTTACCGCCTCCACGAGGCATGGTGCATGTTGTAGGAATAAAACAGAAAAGCAGCCGCAAGTCATCCCTGGACACCGACGTCGCCCACAAGAGGTGCTCCTTCCTTGGTGGCATCGCCTTCACCTGCACCGCCAGCCGGAGCCGCAGGATTGGTAGCTCCGCTGGTCGAAGGCGCGAGAGCGAAGCCGCGGAACCTCTTCAGCAGGGCCTCCACCTGACCCTTCATGGCTGCGGCTGCGGTCGCACAGCGCTCCTCGTCCACAGCGCTCCTCGTCCACAGGCTCCAGCAGCTTGTCAAGATAGGCGGAGGGGTCGCAAAGATGGAGGTGGTTGAAGACCCGCGTCAGCGCGGCTAAGGAAAGGATGTCAGCTTCCGCCTCGGCCATAGGACCGATGCCGACCACGACCTCCTCAAGCGCGGTGACAAGGTAGGGAAGCAGCTGAGCAGGGCCATCCTCGTCGGTGGTCAGCGGCCTATCCAAGCCCTTCTCGTACAGTGACTTCAGCGCCACACGGGACCTCTCCTCGAGGACCGAGAAGGCCACGCGGTCTTCAGCCAGGACCTTCGCCTTGGCGTCAAGATCGACCTCCTTCGCCTTCACCTTCCGCTCTAGCTCCTCTAGCCGGCCGCGCTCCACGGCCTGCGCCATCGCCAACTCTCCCAGCTCGGCGTCATGGTCCTTGATGGCGTCCTCCCGAGCCCTCATCTCCTCCTCCTTTGCCTGGCGGCCACGAGCTTCTTTTGCGAGCTGGTCACGCAGGCTCTTTAGCTCGTCCTCCAGGGCCCGGCAGCGGTCGTGGGCGGCCTCGACGTCCTTCCGCGCCGCCTCGCGATCAGCCACGGCCTTGGCAGCAGCCTGCTTCTCCTTCTCGGAGGCCGTCGCGGCCTGGCTCAGCGTCGCTCGAACCGCCGAGTCAGAATGAAGCCAGCTAGAGGCCAGCTCCAGGCGCCCGGCCACCAGGCGCGGGTCTGCGCCTAGGAGATCTTCCCGCAGCTGGGTCATCTCCGAAAGGGCACGCTCCAAGACAGCAGAGGAGACAGGAGAACCTAGGAGTAGTGGCGCAGCGGGAGGAGGAAATGACATCGTCACCAGAGCCTGGGAGACCAAGGGCTCCTGAGCTTTTGGGACCTCAGCAGTTAATGTATACTACGCAACATTCTTCTTGTAGACGTTGTTGGGCCTCCAAGTGCAGAGGTTTGTAGGACAGTAGCAAATTTCCCTCAAGTGGATGACCTAAGGTTTATCAATCCGTGGGAGGCGTAGGATGAAGATGGTCTCTCTGAAACAACCCTGCAACCAAATAACAAAGAGTCTCTTGTGTCCCCAACACACCCAATACAATGGTAAATTGTATAGGTGCACTAGTTCGGTGAAGAGATGGTGATACAAGTGCAATATGGATAGTAGATATAGGTTTTTGTAATCTGAAATTATAAAAACAGCAAGGTAGCTAATGATAAAAGTGAGCACAAACGGTATTGCAATGCGTTGAAACAAGGCCTAGGGTTCATACTTTCACTAGTGCAAGTTCTCTCAACAATAATAACATAGTTGGATCATATAACTATCCCTCAACATGCAACAAAGAGTCACTCCAAAGTCACTAATAGCGGAGAATAAACGAAGAGATTATTGTAGGGTACGAAACCACCTCAAAGTTATTCTTCCTGATCGATCTATTCAAGAGTCCGTAGTAAAATAACACGAAGCTATTCTTTCTGTTCGATCTATCATAGAGTTCGTACTAGAATAACACCTTAAGACACAAATCAACCAAAACCCTAATGTCACCTAGATACTCCAATGTCACCTCAAGTATCCGTGGGTATGATTATACGATATGCATCACACAATCTCATATTCATCTATTCAACCAACACATAGAACTTCAAAGAGTGCCCCAAAGTTTCTACCGGAGAGTCAAGACAAAAACGTGTGCCAACCCCTATGCATAAGTTCACAATATTACGGAACCCGCAAGTTGATCACCAAAACATACATCAAGTGGATCACGTGGATATCCCATTGTCACCACAGATAAGCACGGCAAGACATACATCAAGTGTTCTCAAATCCTTAAAGACTCAATCCGAAAAGATAACTTCAAAGGGAAAACTTAATCCATTACAAGAGAGTAGAGGGGGAGAAACATCATAAGATCCAACTATAATAGCAAAGCTCGCGATACATCAAGAGCGTACCACCCCAAGAACACGAGAGAGAGATCAAACACATAGCTACTGGTACATACCCTCAGCCCCGAGGGTGAACTACTCCCTCCTCGTCATGGAGAGCGCCGGGATGATGAAGATGGCCACCGGTGAGGGATCCCCCCCCCCCCGGCAGGGTGCCGGAACAGGGTCCCGATTGGTTTTTGGTGGCTACAAAGGCTTGCGACGGCGGAACTCCCGATCTATTCTGTTCCCTGATGTTTTTAGGGTATATGGATATATATATAGGCGAAAGAAACCGGTCAGGGGAGCCACAAGGGGCCCACGAGGGTGGAGGGCGCGCCTAGGGGTGGTGGGAGCGCCCCCTGCCTCGTGCCTACCTCGTTGCTTCCCTTACGTACACTCCAAGTCTTCTGGATTGCTTCCGTTCCAAAAATAACTCTCCCAAAGGTTTCATTCCGTTTGGACTCCGTTTGATATTCCTTTTCTGCAAAACACTGTAACAAGGGAATAAACAGAAAATGGCACTGGGCTCTGGGTCAATAGGTTAGTCCCAAAAATAATATAAAGTGTATAATAAAGCCCATAAACATCCAAAACAGATAATATAATAGCATGGAACAATCAAAAATTATAGATGCGTTCGAGACGTATCAGCAGTCGAGCCGGACGTCGGCACTTCCGGAGCCGGCGGGGCCTTGGGGGCTGACTCCTCACGACGACGCTCCTCCTGGACTCGCGAGGGCGACCGGGCCGGGGAGGTGCGAGTGCTGTCGCTCCCCTTCTCCGCGGTGGGGGCGCGGCCGCTGCATCCTCCTTCCTCTTCTTCGATGAAGGCAGCGGCCTGATCAACCAAGGACGAGCGTCAGGAAACAACAGTATAAGCAAAAACAAGACGAAGCTCAAGCACTTACTGGTCCACTGCAGCATAGTCGACCCTCCGCTTGGTGAGCTTGAAGCCCAAGAGCCTCGAGGCTTGAGGCGCGGGCGCGCCGGTTCCAGGAGCAGAGGACGATGCAGCAGAAGGGCCGGAGGCAGCTCCGGGCGGCGTCAAGGCGGGGGCAGCATCTCGGGAGACCAGCGATGACCTGCCCCTCGTCGGGACAACGGGCAGCTTCCCCTCCTCCTGGTGGGCGTCGGCCTCGTCGTCGTCCGGCAGGGTGCGGAGGATGTCGGCCTTGCTCAAGGGGGAAGTTTCCCCCGTCTTCTCGGGGGTCACCTTCGAGTCCTCCTCCTCCTCTTCCTCCCCGTGGGACTCGTCAAAAGACAGCTCCACCGGCCTCGGCGCCGCAGGGGCCCCAGTAGGCTCTGGCAGCACCAGACCGCGCCCGTCAAAAGTCGACCAGGCGGCCATGATCTGCTCCCAGTCCTTGCGGCGGAACAGGGGAACGAAGGCGCTCGGCGGGTACTCTTGGTTGTCCCCGACCAAGAGGCGCAAAACTACAGACAGCTCATCGTCAGGCAAGGCCTCCGGGCTCAGGCGCCCCAAGCCTCCACAAGGGGCGCGCACGCGCCTGAAGTGGAGCAACGCGCAGCGTCAGGAATTCCCTCAGGAGCATGGCCCTTGTCACCTTCGCCGCCCTTGCGTTGCCCAGCTTCAGGTCAGTCTGCATCTGCTCCAACACCAACGACGCCCGCTCATCAGTAAGCTTCGCGCAAGACCACCCCTTGTTGAACTGGGGCATCTCCGTCGGTAACGCCAAGCGCGGGTGGACACACTTGGCGCCCATCATGACCCATTTGGCCCTGAGGTTATCGGCCTTCTTCCCGGTATTCGAGATCGAGTCGGCCTTGCCGGCCACAATGAAATTAGCACACCCAGAGATATGACCCTCGCTGACGCGGAGGAAGAAGAAGTGGCGCAGCAGAGCCACGGACGGCATCACGCCCAGATACGCCTCGCAATAGTAGGCGAAGATGGACAAGAGAAGGATGGAGTTGGGATGAAGGTGCAGCGCGTGCAGCTCATAGTGGCCGAGGACCTCATAGAAGAATTCAGAAAAGGGGGGAACTAGGCCCGCGGCGATGCTACTCGTGAAGAAGGGGGAAAAGGTACTCCCCTCAGGCTCCGGTGCGTCGGAGGCAACCCGGAGCTCCGTCTTCCCCCTCTCATTGCTCTCCCCCGCCGTCAGCAAGCGCGTGGCGGCGAGGCTCTTCTCCGAGACGTTGGGCACATCGAGAGCTGGTTCATACCAAGCCGGCGATGAGGAGGGCTTGGTCTTCCGGGGCGCCATTGGTCGCTAAGGGGAGAAGATTGGAGCAGATCTGGAGGTTTCGGCAGTGAGGAGCAAGAAAGGAGATCTGGAGCAAGGCGAAAGGGAGCAATGAAGGCAAGCACTGTCTGTGCCAGCCCTTGTCAAGTCGGGCAGTTGTCGAGGCGACGTGGGGAAGCGGAGACGCCCACGTCCAATCAACCGCCACGCGTCGACCAAGGCCGCAGGCTATTGGGGCCCGCGGCGCTCCGCACTTGACCTTTGGCTTTGCCTCGAAGCCAAGCCCGAGCGCGCCTTGGGCCCGGGGGCTACTGTCGGTGTTCTGGGAACGGGGGTCCCCAGACTTGCCTGCCTGCGGCCCATGGCGTGGCTCTGCGAGCGGGCCCGTATGGCCCATCTTCACCAACAAGGCACTCAAGACCCTCACGAGGGGCCAAGCCTCGCGAGGTGGACGACGCAAGACCCCCTCAGGAGCGGCCTCACCAGGCTGGCTTGCGAGGGGCGGAGAGATCAAGGCAAGGCAAACCTCGCGAGGTTCTCGTGACGTGAGCCATGACGATCGAGGCCAGGCGGGCGCCAGCGCGCGCAGTGTACTACTTTCCTCTTTGGTGCTAAGGAGGCAAGCGCAGGCGCGGAGTACCGAGGCGTCAAGCAAAGGTTTCCATATCGGTGCAACGAGACCAAGACCAGCAGGACGGCAAGACGGAGGTCACCATGAAGCCCAAGGCGGCGTCACCACCAGAGCCTTTTGCAGGCGAAGACCGCTTTTGTCGGGATAAGCTGTACTAGCTGTCCCCTTTCAAATTGGCCGTTGTTGGCTCCCTTCCCACTCAATATTTGGGGAGAGGACCAGGGCCTATATAAGTAGTACTAGCCACTACCGTAGGAGGCATCTCATCTTGAGTAATCCTCACCCACACAAGTTCACCAAGCACAAGAACACCTGAACCTCAGGAGGTTGTTCTTCCCCTTGTACTGTTCATCATCAGCCCAAGAGGCAATCCACCACCACACACTGGAGTAGGGTATTACACCACAATGGTGGCCCGAACCAGTATAAACCCTGTGTCCCTTGTGTTGCAAGTTCGTCGAGTTCGTCCGTGAGATCTTAGAGCTAGGACGCGGATCGTTAGGGGGAAATCTTCGTGCGCACCCTAGTGTTCGAACCTTGAGGGTTTTGCCGGAACCCGTGATCCGACACCAGCTATATCTTCGCACGCAAGGAAGTGCTTCCTTATTACGCACAAAAAAAAATACTCCCCCTGCTAGCTGGGTTCTGCCATATGGGAGGCTGACTTGTGGGCCTACTAAGTTGACAGGGACGGAGGGCTTTGTCAACTTAGTCAATATGAACGATTCTAGCTCCAGTGACCGTACGATATCCATCCAACAGTTGTAGTGCTTCTTCAACCTCTGGTCTTCTTGCTCCAGCCGCCCAAACCAACGCCGGTCGTGCCGCATGCTCCTGCCTCCCATGGCCGGCTATGATGCCGCGGAGGCCTCACCGCCCTCTACTACTCCCACCGCTAGCCAGGCCATACACTCACCCACACCCCCTGTTATTCTGCGGCGACGGCAGCCTCACACCGCAGCCGAACCAGTGAACCCTCGTACTCCTCTCCACGTGGGCTTCCACTGCCGCGTCTTTCCCGGCTCCGTGTCGTTCCCTTCCTAGGCCTCGCCGTCGTCCACCGCCCTGGTGCTCTCGGCGCGGCGTGGTCAACGAACGACATCCATCGGAAGTGGACACTACGTGGAGAGGCTGACAGCTGGGTCCATGGCCGCACACAAGGAAATGCCTCATTACGCGCAAAATAATTATTCCTCCACCTGACAGCAGGGACCCACCGGACGGGCCACCGTATTTCACGAAAAAAATGTTTCCCCCCTGACTGCTGGGACCCACCAGCTACATCTTCGCACGCAAGGAAGTGCCTGACAGTCGGGACCCACCTGGTCGAAGCGTACGTAGCGTTGTCATTCTAGTCGCGAACGTGTACGTACATACTGGTCGATCGGTCGCTTTTTAACGATGAACCATGGCCGAGTAAGTAGCGGCACATGTCATAGTAGAGCCCCCCACGTAGCAGTTCAGGCTGTCCCGTCTAAACTGTGTACACGTACATACAGCCACATGCCAAAAAATACGGCCACGTACGTACATACGGGCGGGGTCTCGAACGCCTACTCGCGCATACGTACGGCCAGGGCTCATGTACATGGCTGGGTCAGAACGGAGAAACTGTGTCATCGTCGTGTTCATGGGGAGGCAACGGAATGCGTCGTGTTCATCGGGAGGCAACGGAATACGTCGTGTTCATCGGGAGCCAACCGGCTTGGACGGAACAACCGATCGAAACGAGGCCTGGCGTATCGCAGAATGGAGGAAACGGCCTTGTGTTCGACCGGCCACGGTCGAAACGGGATCCTGTTCATCGGGAGGGGTCTGGCGTACCGCAAAACGGAGGAAACAAACTTCTCGTGGACCTCCTACTGTCGAAACGGGGTCCTGTTGATCGGGAGGGGTGTGGCGTAACGCAAAACGGAGGAAACGGACTTGTGTTGGAGTGCTACGGTCGAAATGGGGGTCCTGTTCATCGGGAGGGGTGTGGCATACCGCAAAACGGGACTCCACGAGATACTATTCATCTCCACCTTTGACCTCCTCCAGCCTCCACGGGCTACTGTTTCCACCGTCGACCTCCTCCAGCCTCGACCTGCGAACTGTTCATCCACGGGCTCCTGTTCATCCAGCCTCCACGGCTCCTCCGCCGGCTACTGTTCGACCAACCCTCTCCACGGGGTCCTGTTCCACCACCCCTCCATAGGCTACTGTTCATCCAGCCCTCCACCGGCTACTATTCAACCAGCCCTCCACGGGGTCCTGTTCATCCATGCCCAACCGGCTCGATCGGGGTCCTGTTCATCCAAGGGGTCCTGTTCATCCAGCGGCAACGGCCTCTCCTACCACGGGGTCCTGTTCATCCAACCCCCCACCGGGAAATGTTCATCCAAACCCCCAACACTGCTCATTGTTCATCCAGAGGCAGCATCGATCGGCTTTAGTTAGCAGCAGTAGTGAAGGAATCACTCGGGTTCAGTTAACAGCAAAGGACGATCGCTCGGTTTCAATAACGTAGCTAGTGCAATCACTCGGGTTCAGTTAGAGCCCAACGCCTCGCTCGGGTTCAGTTAGAGTGCAACGCCTCGCACACACGCGCGTACATGTACGAGAGAAACACACAAACCTCCGTGCATCGCTCGGCCCCGACCACCCACCGTAACCGGGAACACCCCGATATTTTCCTCGCCCTCGCTTCTACCACTATTTTTTCCGTCATGGACGGCCCAAAGAATGTCATGCAGCTGCGTCTCCAGCCCGCCCAGGATGAAAAGCCCATTTTCTGTCATGATTTTTTGTCATAGAAGTAGGAGCCCACCACGTCTATGATGATATCGGGTTTTGTCACAATTATCATCATAGAAGTGTCATAAGCATGACAGAAAAAAATCGTTCGGCCCAAAATGTCACGGATGTGTCTTTTTTTGTAGTGATCTCATGTGCCTGAAAATAGTGATGTTGCTTCCTCGAGGCCATAAGGAGGCCGAAGAGCAACTTCTGCACACCAGAGTATCTTGATCTAGCCCCCTGCAAGAGGGAGCTGACAAAATAAACTGGGTGCTACATCATCTTCTTCTATATCACCTTGTTTGCTTGCGCAGATCCTGCCTCGCTGGCACCAGACTCTGCCCCGCCGGGACCAGACTCTGCTGGGAATCTTGCCTTGCCGGCACCAGACCCTGGCGGGAGAGCTCTGGCTCGTCATCCGACGGTCTCGCCGCCGCCACTGCTTCTTCATCAACTTCCCTCGACGCCACTAGCGCAGCACTGACCACTTGATTCGTTGCCACTAAATATAGCAGCAACGGCTCTCGCGGCCTGGGCGCGACTAGTATTGGCGTAGAGGAGAGGTACCTCTTCAAATCTTGCAGTGATGCCTCTGCTTCCGGAGTCCATTTAATAGGACCTGCCTTTTTCAAATCTTGAAAAAGGGTAGGGCGCGCTCAGCAGATTTGGAGATGAACCTACTTAAAGCAGCGACGCAGCCAGCAAGCCGACACACATCTTTGACTCGTCTTGGTGCTTCAATCTGCTCAATCGCCTTGATCTTGTCGGGATTGGCTTTGATCCCACGCTGAGACACAAAGAACCCGAGAAGTTTGTCGGATGGGACACCAGACACACACTTCTCAGGATTGAGCTTGACGTTGATCTTGCGCGAATTTGCAAATGTTTCTTCCAAAT
Organism: Triticum aestivum; assembly: GCF_018294505.1. Lineage (NCBI taxonomy): Eukaryota > Viridiplantae > Streptophyta > Magnoliopsida > Poales > Poaceae > Triticum > Triticum aestivum. Next base: position 435,346,209 of record NC_057799.1, read on the forward strand.
CTTGCACGAGTATTACCTTGTCCTTGGTTTTGACCACTATGTCATCCATATAAGCTTCCATATTTCTATGTAGCTGAGGCTCAAAACCAATCTGAACCGCTCTTGCAAAAGTCGAACCAGCGCTTTTCAACCTGAAAGGCATTCATACAAAACAATACATACCACATGGGGTGATAAACGTGATCTTCTCTTCATCTTCCCTCGTCATGAAGATTTGGTGGTATCCTGAGTAGGCATCAAGGAACGACAGCAAGTCGCACCCGGTAGTGGAGTCCATGATCTGGTCAATGCACGGCAAAGGGAAAGGATCCTTTGGACAGACTTTATTGATATCTGTATAATCAATGCACAGCCTCCATTTCCCGTTTGCCTTGCGCACCACCACCAGATTGGCCAACCATGTTGGGTGGAGCACTCCTCTGACCAAGCCTGTCGCTTCCAACTTCCTAATCTCTTCGATGATAAACTCTTGCTGCTCCAAAGCTTGCTTCCTGACCTTCTGCTTGACGAGCCGTGCATGAGGACAGACAGCAAGATGGTGCTCAATTACCTCCCTGGGAACGTCGGGGATGTCGGATGCTTGCCATGCAAACACGTCGACATTCACCCGCAGGAAGGCGACGAGCGCGCTTTCCTATTTGCTGTCAAGGGTGGAGCTTATAGTAAAAGCCCCGCCCGTGCCGTCCTCCTTGACGAGCACCTTGTTGGTCTCTGGTGGCGCTGCCTTGGATTTCTTGCTCTTGCCGGTGGAGCTCTCTGGCACGTCCTCGATGGGAGCGCTGCACTCCGAAGAGGCGTGCTTGCCGGAGTGGGTGCTGGAGGTCTTGCCGGAAGAGGTCTTTCCGGTCTTCTTCCCTCCCGGGGCTCCAGCGGCAGGAGCAAGTGCCTTGGCGGCAGTTGCTGCAACTGCCTCCCGGTATAGTTGGTCGGCGCATATGACCGCATCTTTCTTGTCGGAGCCAAAAGTGATGATGCTCATTGGGCCGGGCATCTTCAGTGTGTTATAGGCATAGTGTGACACCGCCATAAACTTGGCCAATGTTGGACGGCCTAGGCTCCTGTTATACAGCAACGGGATCTTGGCGACGTAAAAAATGATCTCTGTCCTGTAGTTTAGCTCACCACGAAATGTGACTGGTAGTGTGATCTTACCCTTGGGCTGGCTTCTCCCCGGATTGATCCCTTGAAATGTGCCCGTCTCTTCGAGATCTCCATCAGGGATTTGCAACTCTTGATCACCTTGGGCGAGATCAAGTTCAGACCGGCCCCACCGTCAACTAACATTTTCGTCACCTTGAGGTTGCGAATTGTTGGTGAAACCAACAACGGCAAGCACCCGACCGCGGTTGTGCAATCAGGGTGATCCTCGGCGTCAAAGATGATAGGCGTGTTGGACCATTTCAGTGTCTTCTGGGCATCGATTGATGGCTCTATCGCATTGATCTCGCACGCCCACTGTTTAAGTTGGCGGTGAGAAGAATGCAACGAGGTGCCACCATCGATGCACATGGCTTATGTGGCTTTTTGAAACTCATGCTCATTGGACTCGTCGTCCTCCTCATGGTCATCATCTCCCTCTTTCTTGTCACGGCCTCAAGCAAGCCTCTCTTGTTGCTTTTCCTTGCCGTGGCGGCCTCCTCGGCCGCCATGCTTCTTGCCGGACCCCTCAGCACCATCTTGGCCCTTCTCTTTGTCCCGCCTTTCATACTCAGCTTTCTACCTCTCTACAAGCTGCTCAACTTGCCGGCAGTTCTGGAGGTCATGGCCCTTGGTGCGATGGATCTTGCAATATTGCTTGTCGGAGCCCTCTGGCTTGTCGGCAGCCGCCAAGGCCTAGCAGGCGGCGCACCCGGCAACCTCCTTGCCGGGGTCGTCAACCTTGTCCTTCTTGGCGGTGTCGTGGTTGCCGAATTCCTCGACGGCAAGCACGGTCTTGTTCTTGCGCTTCCTATTGCACCGTCGGCCCTTCTTTGCCGGGGCGATAACATCTTCGTCTCTAGAGTCACTTCCCGCACCGGCATCTTCATCGGGGTACTTCCTTCCTTCTTTAGCTCGAGCACATCTGTCGGCCAAAACATAAAGTTTGGCAACATCCCTAACCTTGTTCATCACCAGCTCTTCACACATCTTGCGGTTGCGCAAGTTCTGATGGAACGCGCTGATGACAGCGGCAGGATGAACATCTGGGATGTTGTATTGCACACGGCTGAATCTCTGTATGTACTTGCGCAAGGATTCACCATCCTTCTAGGGAATGAGGTGTAAATCACTTGCCTGGCCAGGGTCTTGGTGGCCCCCGGTAAAGGCGCCAACAAACTCGTGGCATAGATCCGACCAAGAGGAGATGGAATCCACTGGCAGGTGCATCTACCATGACCTGACGTTGGGTTTGAGCACCAACATGAAGTAGTTGGCGAGCACCTTGCCATCCCGAGCCCCGGCAACTTGCATCGCGATGGTGTAAACGCTCAGGAATTCGGACGGATGAGTCTTGCCGTCGTACTTCTCCGGGACCTCTGGTTTGAACATGCGGGTAGTGGGCCACTGGAACTACCGCAGCTCACGGGTAAAAGCTGGACAACCTACCTCGTAAGGCAAGTCACCAGAATCCCCTGGTGCAGGCCTGTACGCAGTGGGCCCTGCACGCCTATCAGATTGATGGCGCGCTTCCCGTCGCCGCTCGATGGTAGTTCGAGCGTCCTCTTTGACCCGTTCCCGAAGAACTTGACGTTGATCGCAATGAGCTCGTGGATCGGACGATGCCGTGGATCCATCGTCACGGGCATCGACCCGGCGAGCTGGCGACCGCTGCTGTCGTGGTAGAGGGGAGTGCACCGTGGTTGCAGCGCCACCTCCCCTTCCACCATTGGCACGCGCCGGCTCAGTGGACCGACGCCGCGAGGGACCTGCCTCCTGGTGGCCATCTTTATTGGCGTGGCCAATAAGGCTGTGGATAGCAGCCTCATACGTCTCCAATGTATCTATAATTTTTTACTGTTCCATGCTATTATATATTCTGTTTTGGATGTTTAAGGGCTTATTTATACACTTTTATATTATTTTTGGGACTAGCCTATTAACCGGAGGCCCAGCCCAGATTGCTGTTTTTTTGCCTATGTCAGTGTTTCGCAGAAAAAGAATATCAAACGGAGTCCCAACGGAATGAAACCTTCGGGAACGTGATTTTTGGAATAAACGTGATCCAGAGGACTTGGAGTGGACGTCAAGCAACAGACGAGGAGGCCACGAGGTAGGAGGGCGCGCCCACCCCCACCAGGCGCGCCCTCCACCCTCGTGGGCCCCTCGTGGCTCCACCGACCTACTTCTTCCTCCTATATATACTTACGTACCCCCAAACCATCAGAAGCGCCCACGAAAACCTAATTCCACCGCCGCAACCTTCTGTACCCATGAGATCCCATCTTGGGCCCTTTTCCGGCGTCCTGCCGGAGGGGGCATTGATCACGGAGGGCTTCTACATCAACACCATAGCCTCTCCGATGATGTGTGAGTAGTTTACCTCAGACCTTCGGGTCCATAGTTATTAGCTAGATGGCTTCTTCTCTCTCTCTTTGGATCTCAATACAAAGTTCTCCTCGATCTTCGTGGAGATCTATTCGATGTAATCTTCTTTTGCGGTGTGTTTGTCGAGATTCAATGAATTGTGGGTTTATGATCAAGATTATCTATGAACAATATTTGAATCTTCTCTGAATTCTTTTATGTATGATTGGTTATCTTTGCAAGTCTCTTCGAATTATCAGTTTGGTTTGGCCTACTAGATTGATCTTTCTTGCAATGGGAGAAGTGCTTAGCTTTGGGTTCAATCTTGCGGTGTCCTTTCCCAGTGACAGTAGGGGCAGCAAGGCACGTATTGTATTGTTGCCATCGAGGATAAAAAGATGGGGTTCATATCATATTGCATGAGTTTATCCCTCTACATCATGTCATCTTGCTTAAAGCGTTACTCTGTTCTTATGAAGTTAATAATCTAGATGCATGCTGGATAGCGGTCGATGTGTGGAGTAATAGTAGTAGATGCAGGCAGGAGTCGGTCTACTTGTCACGGACGTGATGCCTATATACATGATCATACCTAGATATTCTCATAACTATGCTCAATTCTATCAATTGCTTGACAGTAATTTGTTCACCCACCGTAATACTTATTCTATCTTGAGAGAAGCCACTAGTGAAACCTATGGCCCCCAGGTCTATTTTCCATCATATTAATCTCCCGTTATTTCCATTATTGTTTATTTGCTTTCTTTACTTTTACTCTTTATCATAAAAATACCAAAAATATTATCTTATCATCTCTATCAGATCTCATTCTCGTAAGTGACCATGAAGGGATTGACAACCCCTTTATCGCGTTGGTTGCGAGGTTCTTATTTGTTTGTGTAGGTGCGTGGGAGTCGAGCGTGGTCTCCTACTGGATTGATACCTTGGTTTTCAAAAACTGAGGGAAATACTTACGCTACTTTACTGCATCACCCTTTCCTCTTCAAGGGAAAACCAACGCAGTGCTCAAGAGGTAGCAAGAAGGATTTCTGGCGCCGTTTTATTCGCCCTCTCTTTTCCGTTCGCCTCTTTTTTGCTTGCTTCTTATTTGTTCGTGTGTTGGATTGCTTGCTTGTCACGATGGCTCAAGATAATACTAAATTGTGTGACTTTGCCAATACCAAGAACAATGATTTTCTTAGCACTCCGATTGCTCCTCTTACCGATGCTGAATCTTGTGAAAGTAATGCTGCTTTGTTGAATCTTGTCATGAAAGATCAATTCGCCGGCCTTCCTAGTGAAGATGCCGCTACCCATCTAAATAACTTCGTTGATTTGTGTGATATGCAAAATAAGAAAGATGTGGACAATGATATTGTTAAATTGAAGCTATTTCCTTTTTCGCTTAGAGATCGTGCTAAAGCATGGTTTTCGTCTTTGCCTAAAAATAGTATTGATTCATGGAATAAGTGCAAAGATGCTTTTATCTCTAAGTATTTTCCTCCCGCTAAGATCATCTCTCTTAGAAACAATATTATGAATTTTAAGCAACTTCATTATGAACATGTTGCACAAGCTTGGTAGAGGATGAAATTAATGATACATAATTGCCCTACACATGGTTTGAATCTTTGGATGATTATACAAAAAAATTATGCCGGATTGAATTTTGCTTCTAGAAATCTTTTAGATTCGGCCACGGGAGGAACATTTATGGAAATCACTTTAGGAGAAGCTACTAAACTCCTAGATAATATTATGGTTAATTATTCTCAATGGCACACCAAAAGATCTACTAATAAAAAAGTGCATGCGATAGAAGAAATTAATGTTTTGAGTGGAAAGATGGATGAACTTATGAAATTATTTGCTACTAAAAGTGTTTCTTCTGATCCTAATGATATGCCTTTGTCTACTTTGATTGAGAATAATAATGAATCTATGGATGTGAATTTTGTTGGTAGGGATAATTTTGGTAACAACGCGTATAGAGGAAACTTTAATCCTAGGCCGTCCCCTAGTAATTCCTCTAATAATTATGGTAATTCCTACAACAATTCTTATGGAAATTTTAATAAGATGCCCTCTGAATTTGAGACTAGTGTTAAGGAGTTTATGAATTCGCAAAAGAATTTCAACGCTTTGCTTGAAGAAAAATTGCTTAAGGTTGATGAATTGGCTAGGAACGTTGATAGAATTTCTCTTGATGTTGATTATTTGAAACTTAGATCTATTCCACCTAAGCATGATATCAATGAATCTCTCAAAGCCATGAGAATTTTCATTGATGAGTGCAAAGAAAGAACCGCTAGGATTCGTGCTAAGAAAGATTGCTTTGTGAAAGCGTGTTCTTCTAGTTTCTATGAGAATAAAGATGAAGATCTAAAAGTTATTGATGTGTCTCCTATTAAATATTTGTTTTGCAATATGAATCTTGATAATTATGGGACTGAATATGAGCCACCTTTACCTAGAAGGCGTTCCAAAAATTCGGAGTTTTTAGATCTTGATGCGAAATTTGGTAAAAATGGGATTGAAGAGGTTAAAACTTTAGATAGCAATGAACCCACTATTTTGGATTTCAAGGAATTTAATTATGATAATTGCTCTTTGATAGATTGTATTTCCTTGTTGCAATCCGTGCTAAATTCTCCACATGCTTATAGTCAAAATAAAGCTTTTACTAAACATATCGTCGATGCTTTGATGCAATCTTATGAAGAAAAGCTTGAGTTGGAAGTTTCTATCCCTAGAAAACTTTATGATGAGTGGGAACCTACTATTAAAATTAAAATTAAAATTAAAGATCATGAATGCTATGCTTTGTGTGATTTGGGTGCTAGTGTTTCCACGATTCCAAAAACTTTGTGTGATTTGTTAGGTTTCCGCGAATTTGATGATTGCTCTTTAAACTTACACCTTGCGGATTCCACCATTAAAAAACCTATGGGAAGAATTAATGATGTTCTTATTTTTCCAAATAGGAACTATGTGCCCGTAGATTTTATTGTTCTTGATATAGATTGCAATCCTTCATGTCCTATTATTCTTGGTAGACCTTTCCTTAGAACGATCAGTGCAATTATTGATATGAAGGAAGGGAATATTAGATTCCAATTTCTGTGAAGGAAAGGCATGGAACACTTCCCTAGAAATAAAATTAAATTACCATATGAATCTATTATGAGAGCCACTTATGGATTGCCTACCAAAGACGGCAATACCTGGATCTATCCTTGTTTTTATGCCTAGCTAGGGGCGTTAAACGATAGCGCTTGTTGGGAGGCAACCCAATTTTATTTTTTTTAGTTCTTGCTTTTGGTTATGTTTAGGAATAAATCTTTGATCTAGCCTCTGGTTAGATTTGTTTTTGTATTTTAATTAGTGTTTGTGCCAAGTTAAACCTATAGGATCTTCTTGGATGATAGTTATTTGATCTTGCTGAAAATTCCAGAAACTTTCTGTTCACGAAAACTATTGTTAAAAATCACCAGAACGTGATAAAATACTGATTCCAATTGCAGAAGATCAATAAAAAATTGTCTAGGTCTTCCTATTTTGGTAGAATTTTTGGAGTTCCAGAAGTTTGCGTTAGTTACAGATTACTACAGACTGTTCTGTTTTTGACAGATTCTGTTTTTCGTGTGTTGTTTGCTTATTTTGATGAATCTATGGCTAGTAAAATAGTTTATAAACCATAAAGAAGTTGGAATACAGTAGGTTTAACACCAATATAAATAAATAATGAGTTCAATACAGTACCTTGAAGTAGTGTTTTGTTTTCTTTCGCTAATGGAGCTCACGAGATTTTCTGTTAAGTTTTGTGTTGTGATGTTTTCAAGTTTTGGGTAAAAGATTTGATGGATTATGGAACAAGGAGTGGCAAGAGCCTAAGCTTGGAGATGCCCATGGCACCCCAAGGTAAATCCAAGGACACCAAAAAGCCAAAGCTTGGGGATGCCCCGGAAGGCATCCCCTCTTTCGTCCTCAACCATCGGTAATTTACTTGGAGCTATATTTTTATTCACCACATGATATGTATTTTGCTTGGAGAGTCTTGTATGATTTGAGTCTTTGTTTGTTAGTTTGCCACAATCATCCTTGCTGTACACACCTTTTGAGAGAGACACACATGATTCTGAATTTGTTAGAATACTCTATGTGCTTCACTTATATCTTTTGAGCTATATAGTTTTTGCTCTAGTGCTTCACTTATACCTTTTAGAGCATGGCGGTGGTTGTATTTTATAGAAATTATTGATCTCTCATGTCTCACTTATATTATTTTGAGAGTCTTAAACAGCATGGTAATTTGCTTTAATTGTGAAATTAATCTTCCATATTGAGTTCATTGAATGTTATGAGAAGTTAGATACTTGATAAGTGTTTTGAGATATAAAGGTGGTAATATTAGAGTTTGCTAGTTGAGTAATTGTGAAATTGAAAAATACTTGTGTTAAAGTTGGCAAGTCCCGTAGCATGCACGTATCGTAAAAGTTGTGTGACAAATTTGACACATAGGCGTTCCTTTATTGCTTTCCTTATGAGTGGCGGTCGGGGACGAGCGATGGTCTTTTCCTACCAATCTATCCCTCTAGGGGCATGCGTAGTAGTACTTTGCTTCGAGGGCTAATAAACTTTTGCAATAAGTATATGAGTTTTTTATGACTAATGTGAGTCCATGGATTATACGCACTCTCAACCTTCCACAATTTTCTAGCCTCTAAGGTACCGTGCATTGCCCTTTCTCGCCTTGAGAGTTGGTGCAAACTTCGCCGGTGCATCCAAACCCCGTGATATGATACGCTCTATCACACATAAGCCTTTTTATATCTTCCTCAAAACAGCCACCATACCTACCTATCATGGCATTTCCATAGCCATTCCTAGATATATTGTCATGCAACTTTCCACCATTCCGTTTATTATGACACGCTTCATCATTGTCATAGTGCTTTGCATGATCATGTAGTTGACATCGTATTTTGTGGCAAAGCCACTATTCCTAATTTTTTTTCATACATGTCACTCTTGATTCATCGCATATCCCGGTACACCGCCGGAGGCATTCACATAGAGTCATATTTTGTTCTAAGTATTGAGTTGTAATTGTTGAGTTGTAAATAATAAAAGTGTGATGATCATCATTATTAGAGCATTGTCCCATGTGAGGAAAGGATGATGGAGACCATGATTCCCCCACAAGTCGGGATGAGATTCCGGACTAAATAAAAGAAAAAAAGAGGCCAAAGAAAAAAAGGAGAAGGCCCAAAAAATGTAGTCATGTCCTACAACCGTAGCACGCATTGACAGTAAGCATAGCACACAACATACTGGACAATGCATGAATGTAGGAGCATACATGTACATGGTTCATCACTATCATACCAAGCACATGGTTCATCACTATCATACTAAGCACATGGTTCATCACTATCATACTAAGCATACAGGACAATCTATGAGCATGAACATACATCTACAACAAACAACATGCTACAAATGGACCACCAATAGCTACAAATCACATATCTAAGCATGAATCAACACAAGCACAACACAAGTTCAAACTCTACTACTAATCTAGCCTACCACATGCTTGAACATCTAACCCTACCACAAATTGCAACCGCAACATAGCAATCAACCATATGAGCTCACAGATCAGAGCACTAATCAACCATGCATCTACATCAAACCCTAGCTGCAGCTAAGATCTAGCTAGAAGGAACAGAGAGAAAGGGGGATTGAACTCACAGAGGCCATGGCTGCAGCTCGAGGACGAGGAGGGAACGGTCCTAGAAAATCACCGCCGGCCGGTGAAGGACCGCCAGCCGATGAAGATGCACCGCTTACCTGCTCGTCGGTGCCGATGCACGTCAGCGGGAAAGCTCGAAAGCGGAGAGCATGGTGGCGGGAGTTGGGGCGGTGAGGGAGGGGGCTAAATAGGGGCGGACTCGGCGGGAGGTGAGCTGAAATCCTCCCGCCGATTTTTCAGCAACGCGGACGAGCTCGCGCCATCTCCTTGGTTGCACGGGGAGAGAAGCGCGTCACCCTCCCCTGCGTCGCCTGAGCCAGACTCGCGAGCTACTGTCTATTCGGGCGTTTCCCCTGGGCCTGGCCTGGAGATGCTTTAAGGTTCGTGCCACGCGGGCCGCACAGTAAACGCAGGCAACCAAACGGGCCACTTTCTTCCCGCGCGGGCCAGGCTGGACCATGTGAAAGCAACCAAAGACGCCGCAAGCACTTTTGTCCTCCCCGACCTGATGAGGCGAGGCCACAAATCCATCGAAGCTAACAAACTAAAGCACACAGGTTCAAAAACTATCACGAAACAAGAATAAAAAAACAGATCCCTGTAGCATTTTGGATCAGGACATGAAACAGTAACTGCAAGCATCAATGTGTGTACCTGCACGTTGATGCGTACGATGCAGATCGTGCCGTCCCTCGTGCGCCGGAACCCCTGTGGCACTATGTCCTCGAAGGGCGCATCATCGACATGAGAAGCAGGCTTGGTGCAGCCATGCCAGGATCCTCTCGAGCGAAGGTGGAAGGGAGGGCTGTTGGCCTGAACTACTAGTGGTGTACTCGGGAGATAGACCAAAGCACTGCAGCTAGTACAGTCTAACGCACACACACAAGCACCGGAGTGGAGGAGCACTGGAGGCTGATTGCCTTGTATTGAAGCTGAATGGAATTACGACGATGGGGACCTGCCCCTTATATAGTGGTTCTAAAACCGACTATGTGCTGGACGTGCACAACACACACGAAACTACCATGTACTACCAAGGAAACCTCTAGGTAAGTTCCTTGCACCACCCAAGCGTACTACTACTAGGTAACTGCCACTTCCTTACACGCAAAGGAAGCTGCTGCCGCTGGTGTTGCATTTTCACCGAAGACCAAGGTTGACTCAACATTCTCCTCCTCAACCTTGTCGAAGGAGCTTGGTGTCGACGATCCCGACCTTGTCGCGCAGCTCCTGGAACCGGACACGACCAAGTGACTTGGTCAGGATGTCCGCCTTCTGCTCACCAGTCCTGATGAACTCCACGATCACCGTGCCTTTCTCGACGCAGTCACGTATGAAGTGATAGCGGAGATCGATGTGCTTGCTGCGGTCATGAAGTACTGGATTCTTGCAGAGGGAAATCGCCGACTTGTTGTCGACGAAGATGAGCGCAGGGGCGGTGTCCTGATTCTGCATCTCACTGAGAAGGCGAGCAAGCCAAATGCCTTGACAGGCCGCTGTAGCTACCGCGATGTATTCCGCCTCGCACGATGATGCGGCGGCAACCTTCTGCCTCACCGATTGCCAGCTGACTGGACTATTCCCGAGGAGGAACAATATGCCCGAGGTGCTCTTCCGGGAGTCCACGTCGGCAGCGTGGTCGGAGTCGCTGTATCCGACCAAGCTCTCGCCGTCGCCACGACGATACATGCATCCATGCGTGAGCGTACCCATGATGTACCGGAACAGGTGCTTGACGGCAGCGAGGTGATCGCTTGCCGGGGCTTCCATGAACCTACTCAGGTATCCGACAACGAACGTGATGTCCGGTCGGGTGTGCACGAGATACCTGAGGCTCCCAATGATGCTGCGGTAGAGCGTAGCATCCACCGCCTTCTCGGAGCTATCCTTGCTGAGCTTCAGCCGTGCCTCCATTGGAGCATGCACAGCATAGCAGTCCTTCATGCCTGCTCGCTCGAGCATCTTGTTGGCGTAGGCTGTCTGCGTGATCGTGATGCGACCACCCTCCTGGTTTACCTCTAGACCGAGGTAGTACCGGAGCAGCCCGAGGTCGCTCATGCTGAAGAGACGATGCATCTCTCCCTTGAAGCGTCGAACCTCTTCGGGCTCTGCCCCAGCGATGACCAGGTCGTCGACGTAGATGCTGACGATGAGCAGCGTGTTCGCGGTGCCACGCGAGTACACGCCGTGCTCAGAAACGCTACGTGAGAACCCAAGGGATGCGAGGCTTGCATCGAGCTTGGTGTTCCACGCCCTTGGGGCTTGCCGGAGACCGTACAGGGCCTTGTGTAGCTTGTACACGCCCTGCTCGGGGCTCTTGGCAACGAACCCTGGAGGCTGGGAGACGTAAACCTCCTCGTTAAGGTCGCCGTTGAGAAACGCCGACTTGACGTCCATGTGGTGTACCTCCCACCCGCGGTGAGCAGCCACGACAAGGATGAGCCGCACGGACTCCAGCCTTGCCACCGGAGCGAAGACTTCCTCGAAGTCCACTCCCTCACGTTGCACGTAGCCCTTTGCGACGAGGCGCGCCTTGTGCTTGACAATGGCGCCGTGCTCGTCCTTCTTGACCTTGAACACCCACTTGAGCCCGATGGCTCGGTGCCCAGCAGGCAGTATGGTGAGTGTCCAAGTGGCGTTGTCGTTGATCGACGCCAGCTCGTCCAGCATCGCGTGCCGCCAGCAATCCTCTTGCTCGGCCTCCGCGAATGTGGTCGGTTCCTCGCCGGCCATCAGATGCAACATCGTCGTCATCAACGTCCTCTTCCTCGGGTTGTTGCGGTGTTGCCGCAACCTCGCCGAGGAGATGCCCCATGCGCCGAAACCTGTGGGGGGCGCCAACGCTGTCGTCGGCGTCGAATAGCTCTGACCTTGCCGTTGGCGGGGTCGCAAACTTCCTCCCGGGATCCACCTTGCTTGACGTGTGTCCGGGGACGATGTTCTCGGGGTTGCGGTTTTCGGATCCACACCTCCCGGGCTTCCTGGGGTGGCACTTCCCGGGGTCTTGATTCCCGGGGTTGTAGAGTACATCGGGTACTCCATAGTGAAGGAGCTGCTTGCCGGGGCCTCCCCCAACGCCTCCCAAGTCCATCGCGCGCCTTCGTCAAAGATGACATCGCGTGAGACATGCACATGCTTGGAGATGGGGTCGTACATCTTGTACGCCTTAGAGCCTGTCTCGTAGCCCATGAACACCATCGGGGTGCTCCTGTCATCGAGCTTCTTCAGCTGTGGGCGCGCCGTCTTGACGTGCCCGACGCAGCCAAAGGTGCGGAGGAAGCGTACATTGGGCTTCCTCCCGTACCACGCCTCATAAGGTGTCTTGCCATCGACGCTCCTTGTGAAGGAGCGGTTGAGGATGAAGGCGGCCGTGAGCACGGCCTCCCCCCAATACGTGCTTGGCACCTGCTTTGCCTTGAGCATGCAGCGTGCCATCCCGAGCACCGTCTGGTTCCTCCGCTCGACGACGCCATTCTGCTGCAGCGAGTAAGGGGCTGTGAGGTGATGTTGCACCCCTTTCTCGTCGCAGTGCTTGTAGAACGTGGCCGACGTGAACTCGCCGCAACGGTCCGTGCGCAGCACGCGCAGCTTGTGGCCACACTCGACCTCTGCTGCCGCTTGCTGCTTGACGATGGCTCGCTCCGCCTCATCCTTGGAGGCGAGGAGCAGCACCCACATGAACCTGCTATAGTCGTCGACGAGCAGCAGGATGTAGAGACGCCCTCCTGGCGTTGCCGAGGTGATTGGGCCGCAGAGGTCCCCATGGACAAGCTGCAGGGGTTTCTGCGCCCGATAGCGTGCCTTCTCGGGAAAGGGCAGGCGCCGCTGCTTCTCGGCAAGACACGCATCGCACAGCTCGTCGGCGTGCTTGACGTGAGGTAGCCCATGAACGAGGTTGCCTCGCGCCATCTTCCGCAACCCGTCGAAGTGCTGGTGTCCTAGCCGGGCATGCCAACGCCACGCGTCGGAGACATGGCCCACGGCAAGGCACACAGGATGCACGGGTCAAAAGAAGAGCTTGTAGAGGCGGTTTGCCGAGCGGGTTACCTCGATGAGCAGCCTCTTCTGATGGTCGCGCACGGTGAGAACACCGCGGCGGATGCCGATGTCGAACCAGCCCTCGTCGAGCCGTCCGACACTCACGACGCTACTCTTGAGCGCCGGGATGAAGTAGACGTCCGTAAACGCCATGTGATCACCCCCTTTGTCGGCAAAGACGACGGTCCCGCGCCCGTGGATCTCCACCACGGATCCGTCCGCGAACCGCACCTTCCTGGTGATTGAGCGGTCCAGCTCCGCAAACGCGTCGACCGAACCAGTCATGTGGTTCGTGGCGCCGGTGTCGAGGAACCAACCCTCACTTTGCTTGCTGCCTGCAAGCGTGGGTGTGGTCACGGCTCTCTCCTCGTTAAGGAAGACGTAGCCACACGCACACGCTGTTGTCAGGGAGCCATCTCCCGTCAACACGGTGGACCCCGAACACTTTGTTGTCGGGGTGTGCCTGACCTGATTGTCCGTGCGCTCCTGCACGGAGTCGATGGTCGCCGGCATCATGGTCGGAGCATGGTCCTCCATATGCATCATTGCCGTGCCAACTTGCGCGGCCTCGTCGGGTCCCGAGGTTGTCAGGGACGCCGTCGCTGGGGTGTGGCTCCCCCACACCCGAGCCTTCATCGCCTCCCAGTCGACAGGCCCCGAGAACGTCGTTGTCGAGGTGTGGCCTGTCACTGGAGTGATGGTTCCCGTGGACGGGCTCCGTGCCTTTCGCACGGATGGATGTCGGAGCCGTGGTTGCGAGAGACACTGAGCTCTCCTGCACGGGCTCGACTCTTGCCAGCATCATTGTTGGCCCGCCGTCCACGTCAGCCTGGACGAGGTTTGCCGTTGCCGCGGCTGCCTCGTCGGCTTTCCTCCTCTGACAATCCCGGATCCAGTGACCCGGCATGTTGCAGTAGCAACACTTGCCACCGTTGCCAGTGCCTCGCCCTGCCTGGTTTGGCTTGCGACCGCGGTTGCCGCCACCACTCTGGGCGGGGCCTCCGCCTCTGCCGCGACCGCTACTTCCCGTGGGGGCGCCTCCCCCACTGACGGAAGAGCCGTCGCGCCGCGCTGCTGAAACTGCGCGTCCCACTGCTCCCTGGTGAGCAGTAGTTCACCGCCAGCACTGTTGTCGGCTTCGTCGCCGCGGTCCTCGACGACCTTCAGCCGCCCTACCAGCTCCTCGATCGTCATGGTGGAGAGATCCACCAAACTCTCGATGGACCAGGCCAGTTGCTTGTACTGCCTGGGGACGACGCGGAGAAACTTGAGAATCACCATCTTGTTGTTGATGGGATCTCCGAGCGTTGCAAGCTCGGTGACGAGACCTTGCAGCCGCAAGGCGAAGTCGTCGACTTGTTCACCGGCCTTGAACCGGATCTCCTCGTACTGGAGGCGCAAGGTCTGGGCCTTCGACTCCCGTACGCGCTCCACGCCGATGCGCAGAGTCTTGATGGTGTCCCATGCTTGCTTGGCCGTCTCCTTGGCGCCAAGGGTGAGCACCATCTCCGCTAGGACGGAGCGCAAGATCGCCTCCATCGCCAGCCGGTCCTCCTCGTACTCGACATCGCCGGTTTCCACGGCTTTCCACATATGCCGCGCCTCCATGATGACTTTCATCAGGACGGACCAACTGGGGTAGTTGGTCCGCGTGAGGAGAGGGAAGGAGGCACTGGACATGCCCACGTCTCGCACGGAGCGTGGCGCACCCAGCTCACCTCCCGGCCTGCCTCGCAGCGCGAGCGCGTCCGCCGCGCGGGTGTCCTCAGCCGAGCTCTGCTCAGCGGTCTTGGAACCGTCGTCGGCGACGCCTCCTTTTGGCATATGCTTCGGCATAACCTGAGGCTCTGATGCCAATTGTTGGCCTGAACTACTAGTGGTGTACTCGGGAGATAGACCAAAGCGCTGCAGCTAGTACAGTCTATAACGCGCACACACAAGCACCGGAGTGGAGGAGTACTGGAGGCTGATTGCCTTGTATTGAAGCTGAATGGAATTACGACGATGGGGACCTACCCCTTATATAGTGGTTCTAAAACTGACTATGTGCTGGACGTGCACAACACACACAAAACTACCATATACTACCAAGAAAACCTCTAGGTAAGTTCCTTGCACCATCCAAGCGTACTACTAGGAAACTACTCTCTCTGTCTCATAATATAAAAACGTTTTTTAATACTAGTGTAGTGTCAAAAACGCTCTTATATTATGGATTGGAGGAAGTACTAGGTAACTGCCACTTCCTTACACGCAAAGGAGGCTGCTGCTGCATGTTCACCGAAGACCAAGGTTGACTCAACAAGGGCCTCGAGGCTGCAGCACGGCATCCTGTTTGCAGGCTTACCCGGCGCCGGTGCTCCTGTACTGCAATGGCGTACGACCTGCTTCTCGGCCTTGTGGATGCAGTCCCCTATGTCCAGTTCCATGCGATCCAGTGGTCTCGTCGATCTTGGCTGGAGGTGGCTCCGGTGTGAGGACGGGCGTGGCGGTGTCCTCTGTGATGAGCGGCGGGTGTGTGTACCCAGACTCCCAGACTGGCCATCTGCGGTGTCACGGCACCTAGAGATCGAGTTGGAAGCGGGGATGGACGGAGGAGAAAGAGCACGCGGAGCGGCGGCGGCGGCGCGGCGGGCGATAGTGTCGGCATGTCCTTTTCCTGCGTGATGCGGCAGAGGGCACGGCGCTCCCCTGTCTCTCTCTTTCTCTTCCATGGCTACGGACGGGATGGGTTGGAAGGGAACCCCTCGTCTAGATTTAGATAGGGGAGTGGGGATTGTGTTTAGAAAGAATGGAACGAAAGACCAGAATCGAAGAGGATTTGTTTTATTTTTGGTGGGAAATCATGAAGGAGATCGATCGGGTAAGGAAACAAATCAGACGATGTGTGGTTCGGTGGGAACGAATTCGATGGAAAAAATAGCTGAGATGCGTTCGTCGATGGATCGATGGAACAGAAATAGGTGAGATGCGTTCGATCGATGGAACAGGAGCACGAAAAAAATCGGTAGGGGTGGGACGATCGATCGAGGGTGGAGACGAACAAACCATGTACCAACTGCCTTTTATAGCATCTTTAATAGATGGTCCAAATGTAAAAGTATTGTTGAGTAAATAGGCAATTTCTCGATTAAATTAATCCACGAGTAAATCACTAGCATGGCATTGACACATATGATCGCATACTGATATTCAGTCAAAGTAGCACATACTACGCTAATTGCAGAAAGATCTACGTATAACGCTAGCATGGCTAAAACAGAAAACAGTAGGAGCGGGATAAACGAGTTATACCCTCCAGTAGGCCATGCAGAGGCCACGGCTTTGGTGGCAGCAGCGGCGTCCTCGGCGGCCTTCTTGTCAGCTTCAGCTTTCTCGGCGGCGGCACGTTCGGCGGCGGTGGACATGGTGATGATGAAGGCGACGCGGACGTAGATGAAGTAGACGATCGGAAGTGAGCAGTCGCGTAATCGCTGCCCAAAAACCTATTCGCCCCTCACCCCGTACAGGAACCAGAAGGGCGTGGTTTCGGAGACCTGCTCTCCCGTCGACCGTGTACGCGGCGGACGGGATGGAGTCACCGGCGGCAGCAACAGCAAGGGAACGACAGTGGACGTGCGCGTGGAGCAGATGTGATCTGTTCGTGGCGGCTAGGGTTAGGAGACACCGCACATTTATAGGCGCAGCCGCGTGGAGAGACGTGGGCTCGACCCACGTCCGAGTCCGTGACAGCCCATGATCCGACGTCTCAGATCGTGGCCCAGCTGTCAGAAAACTCTCCGTTAGTGACTGGCAAAAATAAGCGCGTAGGTGTAAGCTCGGCTCGGCTCAATCCCGCGGCGCGGCGCGGCGCGGCGCGTCGTGACGAGGCGAGGCGAGGCGAGGCGAGGCGAGGCGGGCGGCGGAGGAGGAGTGCGCGAGGGCCTCTTCTCTTCTCAAGCTCCAATAGCATGTAGAAGAGAAACCCTTATAAGGAGGTCCAACTCCTCTTCCACTTCCGGGGTGGGACTAAACTTCCCACTACACCTAGTGCCATATAACCCACATGGGCCCTTAGAGATTTTTCAGAAATTGCTACATGGGCCTAGAGCCCATCTCAAATTTCAGCAAAAGTATCTAACTTTTAGACCGTCTGGGCAAAAAATGCTGCTCCAACAGACGGTCCATATGCAAAAAAATTAGACCGCGGCCTTCTCCTGATGTAAAATACAACATCTCATGGTGCAAATTTACATTACGAGGTGTATCTAGTCCAAAACCAGCCGCCGCCTGCGAACGCCAAACCGCCACTTCCTTTCCTTTCCCGCACGCGCCCGTCCGCCCGCTCGAAGACCAGCCGGTCGGGATCCGCTGCCGCGACCGCCCAAAACCTCGCCGTCGGCGCCGCCACCACCCCACATCCCCGCCGCCGCCGTCGCCCCCGTCGCCTCCCTCGCCGGTAGCCGGCTCGCAGCCGCCCGGACGCCGCCGAATAGGGAGGCAGCCGGCGGGGGATTCGGCGCCTCCGGCAGTCCGGCTGCCGCGGTAGGCCTCCGCCGGGTCTTAGGCTGCCGCCGACCTCCTCCCCGTCGGCCGTGAGCCTGTCCACGGCCGTTGCGCCGGCCGCACGACCGCCGCACCAAGCCCTCCGCCCGGCTGCCGAACTATTCTTCGCCGCCCGCCGAGCTCCTCTTGGCCGGCCTCCAAGTACATTCGTCAAGCCGGTTGCAAAACCTGAAGGTAAGAAAGAACTTGTCTTTCATAATGCACAAGCGGCGGCTAGAAAAGATGTTGAGAGGGCATTTGGGATTTTGCAATCCCAGTTTGCTATTGTGCGAGGACCATCTAGATTTTGGGATCAAAGAATCCTTTGGTACATCATGATCGCTTGCGTGATCAGCATAACATGATCATTGAGAACGGGCGTGGAAAAATTTATATTACAACTTCTATCAGGGCATTCGTGTTAACCCCATGCGCAAAGAAGAGCGCATCAGACGTTTCATGAAGGTGTACAGCGGGATTAGAGACACCGATGTGCATGACCAACTCCAGAAAGATTTGATGGAAGAGCATTGGAAATGTCATGGCCAAAGATCCGCATAGATTCATTATTTGTTTGTTCAAAACTATGTTGTATTGTGCAAAACTATGTTGTATTTGTGTTGCATTTCATCTCCTGGATCTGAAGAACTATGTAATAATTTGATATTGTGGACATGAAATTTTTTTATGTTGTTTTAAAACATGTTTTAGGCAATATGTGCGGCTGTACAGTGGCTGGACGGCGGCTGAACAGCAGCCGCGCGGCTGCTGGCCGGTTTTGGACCATGAATTTGGACCATCTATTGGAGTTGCTCTTTTGGACCATGAATTTGGATCATCTGTTGGAGTTGGCCTTTTTTCTGAGCTCCAAAACGCACTTTTTGGCGGTTCAAATTTTACATCTCCGATTTTGGACCGTCAAAATTTGGACCAGCTATTGGAGATGCTCTTAAGAGTAGAGATAGAGATGATTTATGTAAATTTGGTCTTTACAAATTGATTAAAGATTGATCATGATTGACTCCTTTCCATATAAAAGTTACCAGATTACCGAAAATTGATTTTATTGACAGATAAAATCGGTTTAAATAGATCATGAGTAAAATCCGGTTTAAATATGTTCGTGGGACAAAAGAAGGGTGAAAAGGGATTAACCGAAGTGAGGCAAGGCTAACAACTCCTCTATTAAGAGTAGAGAAGATGAACGTGTACATGTATGCCATTCGTGATTTGCAATGCAGATATCTTTGTAAGGTAAGTTGAGAAAAGCACAGATGTGTAGTTTTTCCTTTTTTTGCGGGCAAAGCACAGGTGTGTAGTTGTGTCAATGGAAGCAAATAATAATGCGCCCGCGAGAACAGCTCTTTTATTGTTGGCGAAGTATCAGGTGAAAATAGGTACTTAGTGAAAATCTGAAAATTCTCACGTGGTCCATCAGATATATAACGAATGGCACTGATCAAAGGTGGGATCTCTAATGATCCACTTAAACACAATTAGCAGAAAACCCCCTGGCTTGTTCAGCATCAAGGTGGAAAAATCCTTCGTGAGTGTCCTGTGATAGGTTTACGTTTCAATCTTATACGCCGCCATGGAGAATCACGTTTCGGCGGCCGTGAGCCCTTGCCTTTCAAAGGCAACGACGGCCCCTCCGATGGCAGCAACAGGCCCTCTGTCCGCTGCGGCTCATCCTCCACCGGTGGCAACTCCAGTTATGTCCTTCCCTCCGACGGCAGCGACGGGCCCTACATCGGCTACAACTCATCCTCCGCCGGTGGCGACTGAAGCCATGATCTTCCCTCCGTCTGTCGTGTCAGGGTCTCCATTGGCTGCTCACCCTTCGTCGGTTGCATCTCAATCTTCAGAGTACTCAACGCCGTCGGTCTTGAAAGGGCCTCCGTTGAAAGCTTCAATGTCGTTCTTTGAGAACTCCTTTTGTTACCTGCTACTGAATTTTCTTTATCTGTAGAGAAACATTGCTAGTTGCTTGTTTTGATGAACTACATTGAACAAGTTCATGTGTTGCGTGATTTCTCAATTGGCATTGTGCCAATATTTTATCAAGTTGAACCGTGGAAAACTCTACAAAGATGTTAGTTTATGGGCTTCATGTCAACATTTTATCAAGCTGAAACTATGCAAGAATTCTGAAGTTCTGTATTCACATTAGTTTGCCTCCTACACACAGATTTTTGCAACGAGCCCACCACCCAATCAATCTTAATCTTTTTGTAGCTAGACACATGTACATGGGCCCAAATTACAGTCTTTACAAGCAAGTTTAGAAACAAACAGAGGGACAAGCCCCAGCCAAACATTACACAACTCTTATGATCGAGCTAGCATGTTCAGGTATATTTTCTGAAATAACAGAGGTTGTGCGGACGTTTCTTCTGAGAACTGTATAGTTGGCTACAATTTTTCAGAGAAAAGCGTAGCATGGGGTAGTGCGCGTCCGCGTGTTGCCGCTCGAGGTCAACGCATCTGGATGCTACTGTGATTGACGCAACTAACTCGTACACTGTCTTACAGCAAAATTTGGTTCCAGCGAGCTGGAACATTCAGTTAGGCAAGCGACTACACATCACTTTGATATCTCTTGAGCTCATGACACAATCTACAACGAGATACTTCAGATTTTCAGCTTCTTCATTGCCACCGAACAATCACCACAAGAGAGTTGCACAACTCCAACACTAACAATACAGCAAATTTCAATGCAAAAGCTTCAGCATGTTCAGGTACATTTTCTGAAATATCAGAGGTTGTGCGGACGTTTCTTCAGAGAACTATATAGTTGAACTACAATTTTTCAGAGAAAAGCGTACGTAGCATGGGGCAGCCCGCGTCCGCGTGTCGCCGGTCGAGGTCGACGCATCTGGACACTAGTGTGATGGACGCGGCTACCTTGCAGGTCACACCCGCCGACCACTGTCATCGTGGCGTAGCATCTCGGATGCACTGGAAACACCAGGCCGCTCGGTTTCACCACTGCGGCTGGTCTATCGTCGTGCGTGTCACCTACGCAGTCCCACTCCTCCGCTACACGGTGTGCGTCGTCGGCGAAGCTGCCGGGGCGGATGTCGCGGATATCCTTGCCTTCCGCCGGGGCGGCGTCCTCACCTCAGTTCCTTGGGAGCCCTGCCTGCCGATGAGAGCTCTAATGCGGTGCGTGCCCGCTTTGCCGCCGGTTCTGTCCGCCCCGCCTCGGGCCTTGCGGCCGCAGGAAGGCTCGAAACTGCCGTGGTGTTCCCCGCGGAAGCAGCCCCATGGGACGGCCGGGGAAGAGTTTTTTTTTTTTTTGAGGAAACGGCTGGGGAAGAGTTAGATTGGAGTTGGACAAGGCAATCCCCCACATGATATTGGTTAATCACCGAGAGAACAGGGGGTTATCGCTAATTGTGTTTAAGTGGATAGTTAGAGATCCCACCTTTGATCGGTGCCGTTCATTATATATCTGATGGACCATGTGAGAATTTTCAGATTTTCACTGAGTACCTGTTTTCACTGGATACTTCGCCTTTATTGTTTGGCCTACTTTCATTTGAGTTTCAATCGTACTGTTCATCAGTACACAGGTCAAATTGGATAAATCATGTTCACATAAAAAAACACAGCATGATAGAGATGATGATGATGTAAGAAATGGCGTCAGCAATCAAACGGATCATAAGACGGGTGAAACCTGTTTATTACTCTTCGTCGCAACTCACAAACATCTCATAATTTTACATCAACAACCAGAAACACCACAACAGAATAACCGGAGTCAAGTGGGTTTCTTCCAAAGTGAAATCATGTTATTTGACAACCATACACCCATGACAGCATGTCTGATAGTCGAAGTTTTTGTGCCCCAGTTTCATGAATCTTTTGGGCGGATCGTAGTATCATGCAGAAGATTATCTGAGTACAAACTATATGGAGCAACCATGGTCCACCTGTTTATTCTTGCCTTCTGCTGCGAGCTATCTCCCGAGCCCTTTCACGAAGTTCTTCGGGCGGTGGTGGTCGTGGGCCTTCTGGAGGGTAAACCACATAAGGACGCTGCAATAGGAGCAAAACAGAGTACAAATTCAAGCTTTTGTAAAGCGCCAAAAGGAAGGAAAGGGAGGGAATGTACAAAAAGGGATACATGAAAGCACATGGCTAACAAGGTTTGCTTCTGATAACTTCCTGATGCAACAGAACAAGAAACAGCTGTAGGAAGTATGACCACCATAAAAAATATTATGAACTTATACGTGTTGAGGAACCACATATTAGCAAATGCAGATGCGTGCAAATAAAGATCACCGCCTTTGCCTACAAATAAGGCAAATTGCCACCAACACAAGCAAGATCACCATGTTGCCTACAAATAGAGCAAATTGCCACCGGCACATAAACAAATAAGATGATTGAACTGACTTGCTTGACAACATAACCCTTGTTTGCTCAATTCTTTCATACCACTAGGGCGAACTGACTACATGATTTGTTTTTTAAACTAGAAAGAGGTGACATCAAAGAAGGCATCCGGTGTTAGTCGGCACCATCATAGAGTCCCCATCAAAAAAAGTATGCAATGCATGTAATGAAGCGTTATTTTTAGTTTACTATAACAAACTCGACACCAGCACTTCCAAGGACACACCATCATTCACCACATCTATCTATCTACTACCCCTATAAAAGCACGAAGTGCGGAGATCCAAATCCATCTTATCCATCCATAGAGCAAATCCAACAGCCTAAATTCACCCAATCTTTAGTGTTAATTGCAATTAGCACTGACCCAACTCTACCAGTGGCCCTACCGCTCAAGGAAAAAAATCAACCCTCGCTTTACATGACCCCCACGCGCACGGCCCTCGCTTGCACGTCTCGCGCATGGCCTGGGTCATCCTCGCGAACCGCCCCCGCCCCAATCCTCTGGCCCCTCCGACGCCCTAGCGGCGATGCCAAGACTGAGATCGGCTCCCCCTCCTGTACTACGCGGTCCCTCATCAAACGCATTTGCCGCTGCCACCGTGTCCAATCCGTGCCATCCTCATTCTTCTCGCCGCCCCCGCCTCCCGCGCCGGCCGCCGCCACTCCCACGCTCCGCAAGAGTAGCAACAAGGGATCCATGCCGTGTAATTAGCGCTAACATCCCGTGTGATGAGAGGGCAGAGGCCGTCCGCTCGGGGACCCAGGCCCCTTTGTGCTTCGCGGCGCATTGGCCGACGGCTGCTCCGGTCGCTGCCCCTACTCCTGATGGCGCCGGGCACCGAGAGGTCTAGGGAGTGGCCCATCGATGCCGTCCTCTGCATGGTGGCCTCCATGGATGCGGGAGACCAGGTCGCCAGATCCGTCGCTGGCCGACCGAAGGGTCCCCGAAGAACCACGGCCGGAGCCTCGCCATCCACCTCCAACAGCCGTCCAGCACCCCATTGCTGCCCGCACGTCGCGTCCCTTCCCAACCAACATCGCCAACAGCCTCACAGATGCCGACATCGCCGGGCCTCATCGCCTCCCTCCCTGCTCCCCTCGCCGGACCTCCCCGCTGCCCCCACGCAGCACCGGCGCGCTCCCCATTGGCCTTTTCAGCACCTCCACGAGCAGGCGACCCACGCGCACACCACTCTCCACTGCACCAGGTGCTTGTGTTATTGCCTCAAAGATTGTGGTGTTAATCTTTTAGGATCACTCACTTGCTGAATTAATTTGTTCTGTCCAGAGAGGAAGTGATGGTGCACGAGGACGAGCTTCCTGGACAAGAAGATCTCCGTACTCTTCTCGGTGATGCAAAGTTGAGGTTTGGATTTTGACATCCGCTCTATTGTCGTGCTGCAGCTCTTCGTCGGACGAAACTTAATTGTTTGTTTTTTCTATTGCTTAGATCAGTCTGTTTTAGTGCTTATCTTTCATTCAGGGCTTCAAACCTTAGGCACTCGATTGCAAAACAAAATTCAGACAAGAATCCTAGACTCTCTCATAGTTATCAAGACCTGCAACCATCGAATCTTTTGGTTGCACATATAGCTGATATATGAGATCGATCATCTCATCCTACCTGTTCGGACAAGCGGATTCCCAAGTTCCTTTTTTGATTGTGTTGATTGTAATGTTAAATATGGCTCCTAATTGGATACAGACTTGTCTAAACGATTGGTGCAGCTGCAGACCGTCTATATTGATTCTGGACACCGATTCTTGGTGCTGCTGCATATCGTCTACATTGATTCTAGACGTCGATTCTTCATTTACCCTTCTTATTACCATTTGCTAACTTAACCACCTCTCTCTCTCATGTTGTTTCTGAAGATCTTTTATGTGTCATGTCGACAAGGGCGTTTGATAAGAGATCCAAGCAGGCTGCATGTGAGGTGAATCAAGGTAATCTATATGATGTAGTCCTGGATAAACTCCTCTCCTTCATGTTGTTTCTAGATATGTTATTTTTCAGTGAATTACTACTGAAGCATTGATTTAAGACTATTCTTGGTCATGTAAGAAAGCTGAGATTTATTTTGGCCATGTGATTTCCGTAAACATATCATGTGAACATTTTCATTGAAAGTTTCCTCGTATCAAACTTTTTTATTTCTTCTACACAGGAAGTTGGTAGAATAAGCAGCCTTGATAGCAGAGGTTTGTGAATTTTATGCCAGGTGAGCCTCTTTTATTTTAATGCTTCAGTCCTAATGTAGCATTTTTCTAAGCTTTTGAGGAATACTACTGTTCTGTTTTCTGAGCTCTTGAGCATTTGCCTGTGCAAAAAAAGATCTATAACAATTGTCTTCTAATCCCAGTGATAGTTGTACAAATCATTTGTTCAATCCTAATTTTTTTCGATGGGCAACATAGACTGGATGAGAAAACGTTTAATCACAGGTTTGTTGCCTCCATGTTAAACACTGAAGAAATGGGGTTTCAGATCAGCAAGGCAAGAATAGCTTTATTGTTTCTCTGTTCTTTCCTTATTCTCACACAACAGAAAAACTGAATTTATTTCTTTTGCACTTTATGTTTCTTAATGTTGTCAGACTAATACAGAAGAACAAAAAACTAACTGTTGATGTTTTGTCTGTCCAGCTAGCCGGCAAGTCAGATAAAAGTGTCATCTGATACGAGAAAGTACTACTGTTTTCATTTATAAAAGATACATAAGTGTTAATTTGGCAAGTCTGTTAGTTGATTACCTTACCTGATGTTAAGAGGGTGAGTGGTTAGTGTAAAATAACTTTGAGATCACCTCCTTTTGCAGTTCTGACCAATTTTTTCTTCACATCATTTTGAAATTCTTAGTTTGTTTTTTGAGTTATCCATATTGTACCCATGTCATGCTGAATGAACATGCATGCTGTGAGAGAGAGAAATGGAAACTGCAATTCTTCAGTGACATTGTACATTATGTAGAGTTATATTTTGAAAATCACTGTTCCGACGCCTCATCAAGGTTGAGGCTCATATTGTTTAAGAATGTTGCTCACCAATTCACCATTGTTTTTGGCTCACCCAATTTATGTAAGCGTGTGCAGAATTAGACTGAGCAACACAAACCAGATATATTGGTTCACCAAACTCACAGTTATCAGGGAGAAATAACATAAACTCTTCTGATACAAGCATTTTTCTTATTAAGTTTCCTATATCTGATCTACTTCACACATTATATAACTATGAAACTGCTAATAATTATTCACATCGGCATTTCTGAATTCATCATGAGAACATGGTCTCTGTCTCTCTGACAATGTGTCATGATGATCTGGCTTATCTTAATGTTGTCAGACTGATACAGAAGAACTGAAAACTAACTACAGTTTGGATGTAACAACGTACATGGCATGGCTCGACACCACGTATAAGTCAGGAGAGCGCCCACGTCACCTAGGTTGAATTCAAGTTTTGCCTCCATTTTATCCAGATCCCTGCTATTGTGGTGAGGTTTTAGAGATCAGAGTTGTTGTATCTATGCAAGTGAAGAGTACTCCATCTAAATTTGATTGCAGAACAAACAACACGTTTTAACTACATGCTTTTCAACTTCCTGCAGGAGGGTGAGCGGATTAGTCGCCGATTAGTGCCTTCACTGTTGTTGAATAAACTGGCTTCAGCTCTGACGCATGTGAACTGTGAGGTGTTTGTGGTATGGGAATGATGAGGTTCTGATGGTCTGTACCTTATTGCAAGGTTTGGGTATGAATTAAATTGGCACCCAAACTTGGCAATTATCTTCTATGAATTTAGGCATTGTTCACATGTCATTTGAGTCAAACAGAAATATGCTTCTGAAATGCTCCAATTTGCTGCTTTTCACATTTTGAGAAGGTTTTTTATTTCGTATTCATCAGGTTATGCTAAAGCAGAAGGCATTGTGCTGACATTTTTTAAGCCTTACTTGATTTTGATATGCGGTTCTTAGCCGTTTGCCCTTGCACCAAACAAACACTATTCCTATGTCTTACTTAGAAGCAAAGGTGCATTAATTTTTAACTGGTTGATATATGTTCCATGGTGGGTGGCATAGAAAACAAAGCTTCTTTGTAAGACATGATGTTCTATTGCTAGCAAAAAAGTGTTAGAATTTATAAGTACTTATTCAAAGAAAATAAAAACTGACTGGAGAACTGTTTGCTTCTACCATTCCTTTCAAGTTAAGGCAAAAATCATATTGGCATGTAGCATGTGCTCCTGCAGAGTTCTTTTTGTTTTGCTTTTCTGTAATGTTAAAGGCATATCGAATAATGAAATTGCAATAGTTATGATCCCTAGGCCCGACAAAAAACTGACGAGAGTATTAGGCGGTGGCAGGTATCGGGCTACAGCAGCCGAATTGCATGCCTTCTGATGAGGTACTGTGCTTCACCTGGCATGCTTATATGGCTGTGTACCTTGTGTGCAGGTTTGCAATGCTATCTTGAATATTTTTCTCTGTCTTTCTGAACCTTTTACTATGTGCTCAGCTTCTGCAGCAAGGTGGAGCAACCTTACAGTGCAAAGATGAAGAAGGGGCAATTCCTCTTCATGGTTCTTGTGCTTGGGGGTATGCATTATTTATTTGCATTGAGCTTATACTTCCTTGTCCCAAGAAGAAGAAGGCTTCATGTCCCAATAAGTAGAATACGTACAGACAGAGACAGGCACCCATCGGGATGGACGATCAAGAAACCGAAGTCTGGGCCCTGTTAACTATGAAGCAAGTCGAGGCCAGCATACATATGACAAACTGATGGGCCTATCGGAGCGAACCCCTGGTTGAAATTTGTCAAAAGACTGGGCGGTAAACTGAGTGGTAGTCTTAGTATCTTAATACACAACTTGCCTACTATGGGAATTGTGTTTATGTTGTTATGGGACTATGGAGTTATGATCTAAAAAAATTATGGAGTTACGATCTAAAAAAGAACTATGGAGTTGTGTGGAAAGGACATAATGTTTCTCAAATTGCCCTTTGTATCTCTATGTTTTGCACTTTATCAAAGGCACAATTAGTTGAGCTCTCAAGCCAGTTTTTCCAGCATGATTTCACTTATGGTGCCTTGCGAGAATTTTGAAGAAGGAAATATTTCGCCTATGACAACCTAGGACTTACTAGCTGTGGAGTCCGTTGTTTACCATGGTAGGGTGATATCCTATTTTTTCTAAGTAGATATAGTTATGTTTTGATATCAAGAAACTGGATGAAAATTAATTGTGAAATAGCACAACTAATTTAATGGTGCAATCTAAAGAAGAACAATTGAACAATTGTTTTTTCTATCAAGCAATTCGGCGACAACAGTCAACAGATGCCAAGGTTCAGTTCATCAAGGAGAGAACTACTCCTACAATGTCCATTGATACAACACCCTAGCCTGTCAAACAAAACACATGGTGCAGCCAGCTGCTAATACGGAGATGATTGTGACCCTCTCGACAACCAAGACAAAGAAGGTGCAAAAAAAAAGCCAAGAACAGGCGGATAAAGTAAGCGCTAAGCTTATTTTCTGTGTGAGTTGGTTTATGTTTCGATCCTTCCTATATTTGTTGTATGAGTATGAAGTTAAATACGATGAATGATGTGCTACCCTCCTCCCCCTCAACACACACACTTTCTTTAGAGACGAAGGGATCATTTGCATTCCATTTATACTCACACCAATTTTATGTGTATTGTGTATTGATGAAGACGTGCGTTGCACGTACATGCTTACTATACTGATATAAGCCTCTAATTCAGCTCGTGATCCAAACAGGTAAAGACATTCATCTTCTCTATGCTTTACAAATGAACAAAAATATTTCTAGCAGCTACTAATCTAGCAGAGCGCCTAAGCCTTCTTGTTATTCTTAAAGCCCATGAATTTTACCTACTCAGTAACAAGTCTTGCTTCCTGCATTCCTTGTATCACGACGATATACTGATTACAGAGAGATACCAAAGGATTTGGTGAAGCTAGAGAGGAGAGTGCCGCCAAAGAAGGCCTCGAGTGTTTTTCTCAGCAGAGTTCTGAAGTCTCTTATCAACGAATAATGGACCGTCTCATCTTATGGGTCATGAATCAACACTATTAGCAGTAATTCAACTAGCGTGCAAAGATAGTGCAGCTATACCCTTTACCTATCAACAGATTCTCCTTTTGCAGATACAAACCTAGCAGCCGTGAAGTGCTTAACACAGGTGAGAGCCTAAGCTTTCTTAAATGCACAAATTACAGAGCCAACTCTGCCTACTTTGTCCTAAACTCTAGCTCATGGTCAAGAACCACACTACAAGCAATAATATGACAAACTAACCATCTAAATAATACTCTCTCCGTTCACAAATATAAGATGTTTTGGATATTTCGTTATGGACTACATAAGGGCTGAAATGAGTGAACACACTAAATTGCCGTATCAGAAAAAAAGTTAAAACAGCTTATAATGGTGAACGGAGGGAGTAGTATTTTATCCCCCTCAATTCCGCAGCAGGATGTCAGGGCCTAAAAACTAGGCGACGTTATCGATCCATCCTTGATCTAACTGAACCGAATGGGAGAACAGCGGGAAGGAATCCTTACGAGGCCCATGAGCTTCTTGATGGCCTTGGAGTCGGTGGCGACGAGGTAGGTGAGGGTCACGGGGACGGCGACGTACACCCCGAACTTGGCGATCTCGAGGATCCCCTTGGACGTCCCCAACGACGACATGGCCGTGGCCTCCACCCTCTCTCACTTCCCTTCCCTCTTTCCAATCTCAGGAATCTCTCGAGCGGTGGCAATGGCGACGACACGCACACAGTAGATAGGGGCGTTCCTTGCTCTCGTTTTGGGGGAGATTTCTGCGCGTAATTAAGGGATTTCCGAAGGGTCCTTTTGCAAAATTTTCAGAGCACCTCGGGGTTTTTTTTTGGGATTTTTTTAGGGATTCAGAGCACCTCACATGACCGCACGGGAAGCTTGTGACGTGTTTGGTATCCTGCATTAGGTCCAACCAGACCTGCATGATGTAGTTTTGGCTCGTTTGGTTGCTTGTCTTGCACCTAAATCTTGGCCAGCATGATGTTTAAAGCACCTCCGGGTCTGGCTGAGTAGGAACACTCGAATCGGCCGTTTTTTCCTAGCCAGGCCCGAGAGATGCAACTCGAGGCACGTGGATGTTGAAGGCTGCACGCGAGGAGCCACGCTTGAGATGTCGCGTTGCTTCCCGAAGCGCCCTCATAACTCCCCTCACCCTTCTCTCACCTCTCACTCTTCCATCTCTCCACTCTCACACCGACGATGGTGAGCGCAAGATCAGGACAAAGAGGCGGCTGCAAGCATTGGAGGGAAGAACTGGAAGACGAGCACCGGCTTCACCACCTCACGGGCTGGCGCTCGGCAATGCCGGTAAACCCTTTATCCCTGATGAAGATTCATACCACGCCCGCATTCGATTTACAAATCATGGACTTGGCATCCAATCTACCTATCGGGCTCAATTTGGTATTCGACTTAGGCATATCCGACTAGAGATTTGAGCAGTTCGAACAGTACAATTTTCACTAAAGGGGGTGGGGTACATTGAGCCATCCATTCAAAACCATCCCAACGGGCACTACATCCTAGCCGTGGCGAGTCTGGAAACTTTTGGAGCACTGATAGTCCTTGAGGCTTGTAGTCATCCACCTCCATGGGTAGTGTACGATTGACTGGCTCTAGCACCCTGACCACCATCTTCATCGCTTCGACATTGCCACCGTCCTCAGACTCGACCGCATCATCCACCATCTCCTCCTCCTCCTCGTCCTCTAGAATGATGGTGGTCGGCACCACTTCGATGGCCGGTTGGTCATGTGGAACCTTGACAAACCTGTACTTAACTCATTTGGCTCTCTGACCAAGATCGTTAGACTCGACCTCATCCATCGCCCACCGTAGTATGCCCACTGACATAATGCCTTTGGCTGGGTCAGGTATTAGCGTCATCAACTCCTTCATCGCCTTCAACATCATAGGGTGACGCGGATTGCACAAGCCCATGCACCCTACGGTGAAGCCTCTCAGTTGCGGATGACATGGGTGAGTTGTTCCTGGGACTCTAGGAATGATGCTTGGCCGGGGGAGCCGGGCTAAATGGTGTGACTATCCCAGCCCGAGGAGGGTCTTCCAGTTCCACATCCGTGATGTAGAACAATGCTTCTTGTCTACTAGGAAGTTGTTGGGGACCCAATTTCAAGGGTTTGTAGCAAGCAACACTTTTTCTTAAGTGACATCAAGGTTTATCAACCCAACAGGAGCTAAGCGGCACAACCAATGATCAGCACGTTCACACACAAAAAAAACTTCCTTGTGCCCCAACGGGACTAGCGAGGTTTTCAATCTCACTAGCTTTGCTGGTTACAAAGGAATTAAATGCAAGTTGGAAAGAGTTCATGGAAATAAGCAAGAATGTAAAATCAAGAAACTAAAAGAACGTTGATTGAGGTTGAAAGCGTTATAGACGAAAATGGACAGGGATCAATGGGTTCACTAAAGATCTCTCTCCAAAAGAAAACATGGTGTGGTAATAGATCATAGTGGGACAGTGATTAAATTATAGTATTTATGAGCATGACTATTTGTGGCATAATTAACATATGAGCATCACGTCCGTAAAATCTATACATCGTTATTCAACTACATCTATAACTAATACTCCACCGAAAACCGCTATCCAGCATGCATATTAAAGTATGAAGTTAAAAAACAGAGTATTACAATGAGTACGGTGACATGAAGTAGATAATATATTATCTTCAGCCTGCATTCAAAGAACAATTATGCAACCATCTTTTTATCCCTAGCGGCAACGACCCAAATACAAGCCTTTTCCACTTTCTGTCACTGCGGTAGCTTACTTGCACGGTTGAACTCAACTTGCATACACAACTTCATGTGAAGATCAAGCCCCAAACTTCAACAAAGAAAGAGAATAGATCAAAGAGCATATATGAATAAGAATTGTGCGGCAAAAGAACCAAATAGATCTCAAGAGAATTCATAAAAAATCTGATCATATTCATCATATCCCAGCAAACACACTAGAAGATTACAGATGGATCACAATCATGTAGGGCAGCTCATGTGATCTTTGTATTGAGAGGCAATGGAGAGAGAGAGAGAGAGAGAGAGAGAGAGAACCCTCTAGCTAGTGCTACACCCCTAGTCCAAAGGAAATTACTCATGGGCGATCCTGATGGGCTTCAAGTTGATGGAAATGGTCACCGTGAAGAATTCCTCCTCTGACAGAGTTCTAAAAAAGGCTTCCAGATTGGATCATGAAGAAACAGAGTTGTGCGGCAACGTACAAATTCGGGCGTGAATATCCTGAGGGGTTTCAAAGGTACATAAAGGCACATTGACCAAGAGGCAATGGATCAGAGGACCGGAGAGGCCACACGATAGGGCCACCCCCCTGGTGTGTGGCGCATGTGGCCCCTATGTGCCCCCTGATCTTTATCGGTTGCTCCTGGGTCCTTCTAGATGTAAATCTTCCATAGTTTATTGGATTTTTTAGTCCGATAAAATAGTTTTTTCTGCAATGACCCAAAGCAGTAGAAAACAATAACTGGCGTTGGGCACCGAATTAATAGGTTAGTCCATAAAAATAATATAAATTCATGCCAAAACTACACCAAAATGGTATAAATATAGCATGAACAATCAAAATTGATAAATATGTTTGAGACGTATCAAACCACTCCTCCTGCCATTTCTTGTTGGTTTCCTAGAACTCCCCACATAGGTAATCAGATCCGACATGCTTGTTGATGGCGGCTCCACCCCGTGCCGAGGTCTTGTCTACGTTCATCTAGAGCTTCACGCAGAAATACTTCCTCAACAAGCCGAAATGAGGCTCTGCACGGAGAAAGGCTTCGCAGAGCGTGATAAAACACGCAATGTGCAGGATGGAATTTAATCGGGGGGGGTGAGGCTTGCTACTTGTGAGCCGCGTTGGGATTTCCCCCGAAGAGGAAGGGTGTGATGACCCACAAGTATAGGGGGTCAATCGTAGTCCTTTCGATAAGTAAGAGTGTCGAACCCAACGAGGAGCAGAAGGAAATGACAAGCGGTTTTCAGCAAGGTATTCTCTGCAAGCACTGAAATTATAAGTAACGAGTAGTTTGATAGCAAGATAATTTGTAATGAGCAAGCAACGGTAATGGTAACAAAAGTGCAGCAAGGTAGCCCAATCCTTTTGAGGCAAAGGACAGGCCAAAATGGTCACTTATAATAAGCAAAGCGTTCTTGAGGGCACATGAGAATTTCATCTAGTCACTTTCATCATGTTGGTTTGATTCGTGTTCGCTACTTTGATAATTTGATATGTGGGTGGACCGGTGCTTAGGTGCTATTCTTACTTGAACAAACCTCCTACTTATGATTAACCCCCTCGCAAGCATCTGCAACTACGAGAAAAGTATTAAGAATAAATTCTAACCATAGCATTAAACTTTTGGATCCAAATCAGTCCCTTACGGAATAGCGCATAAACTAGGGTTTAAGCTTCTGTCACTCTCGCAACCCATCATCTAATAACTACTCCACAATGCATTGCCTTAGGCCCAAATATGGTGAAGTGTCATGTAGTCGGTGTTCACATGACACCACTAAGGGAATCACAACATACATACCATCAAAATATCGAACACATATCAAGTTCACATGATTACTTGCAACAAGATTTCTCCCGTGACCTCAAGAACAAAAGTAACTACACACAAATGATAATCATTCTCAAGATCAGAGGGGTATTAAATAGCATATTGGATTTGAACATATAATCTTCCACCAAATAAACCATATAGTAATCAACTACAAGATGTAATCAACACTACTAGTCACATACAAGTACCAATCTATAGTTCCGGTACAAAGATTGAACACAAGAGATGAACTAGGGTTTGAGAGGAGATGGTGATGTTGAAGATGTTGATGGAGATTGCCCTCCCCAAGATGGGAGAGTTGTTGGTGATGATGATGACGATGATTTCCCCCTCTGGGAGGGAAGTTCCCCGGCGGAATCGCTCCGACGGAGGGCAAAAGTTCTCCTGCCCAAGTTCCACCTCGAGACGGCGTCGCTCCGTCCCGAAAGTCCTCTTCTTATTTTTTTTCTAGGTCAAAATGACTTATATACCAGAAGATGGGTACCAGAGGTGGGCTGGGCTGAGCACAACCCACCAGGGTGCGCCTGGGGGGCCTGGCACGCCCTGGTGTCTTGTTCTCACCAGGTGGCCCCCCTCCGATAGTTATTTGCTCCAGTATTTTTCATATATTCCATAAAAAATTCCTCGTGAAGTTTCAGCTCATTTGGAGTTGTGCAGAATAGGTGGCCTGCCGTAGCCTTTTCAGGTCCAGATTTCCAGCTGCCGGAATTCTTCCTCTTTGTGTGAACCTTGCATATTATGAGAGAAAAGGCATTAGAATTACTCCAAAAAGCATTATTATGGATAAAAACAATATAAATAACAGTAGGAAAACATGATGCAAAATGGATGTATCAGGGTGAAGCAATATAGTAGCGGATAGTATTTCTCGCAGCAGAGAATCAAGGTTATCTAACCAATAGAAGACTCACGCAAACGCCTAGTAAACAGTACCTGCACACATACAAGAGCAAATACTTACACCCAACGCGGGCAAGAGGGTTGTCAATCCACTTGTACCCGTCAATTGCAAGGATTAAATCTGGTAATGGTAGATAGATAAATTACAAAGTAAAATAAAAAAAGAAAATTGTGGCAAGGTATTTTTGGTTTTTGTAATATGATTAAAATAGACCCGAGGGCCATAGTTTTCACTAGAGGCTTCTCTCTCATAAAAATAGCATACGATGGGTAGACAAATTACCGTTGGGCAATTGATAGAAAAGCGCATAGTTATGATGATATTCATGTTGGGGAACGTAGTATTTCAAAAAAATTGCATACGATCACGCAAGATCTATCTAGGAGAAGCATAGCAACGAGCGGGGAGAGTGTGTCCATGTACCCTCGTAGACCGAAAGCGGAAGCGTTCAGTAACGCGGTTGATGTAGTCGAACGTCTTCGCGATCCAACCGATCAAGTACCGAACGCACGACACCTCCGCGATCTGCACATGTTCATCTCGGTGACATCCCTCGAACTCTAGATCCAGCTGAGGCCGAGGGAGAGTTTCGTCGGCATGATGGCGTGGTGACGGTGATGATGAAATTACCGGCGCAGGGCTTCGCCTAAGCACTACGATAATATGACCGAGGTGGAAAACTGTGGAGGGGGACACCGCACACGGCTAAAGATCAACTTGTGTGTCTTTGGGGTGCCCCTCTCTCACGTATATAAAGGAGGGGGAAGAGGAGGCTGACCCTAGAGGGGGCGCGCCAAAAAGGGGAGTCCTACTTGGACTCCCAGTCCAAGTAGGATTCGCCCCCCCCCTTTCCTATTCCAACTAGGAGAAGGAAGGGAAGGAGGAAGAGGGGAGAAGGAAGGAGGGGGGCGCCGCCCCCTCCTAGTCCAATTCGGACCAGCCCATGGGGGACGCGCGGCCACCCCTTGAGGCCCTTCTCTACTTTCCCGTATGGCCCATTAAGGCCCACTACTTCCCCCGGCGAATTCCCGTAACTCTCCGGTACTCCGAAAATTACCCGAATCACTCGAAACCTTTCCGATGTCCGAATATAGCCTTCCAATATATCGATCTTTACCTCTCGACCATTTCGAGACTCCTCGTCATGTCCGTGATCTCATCCGGGACTCCGAACAAACTTCGATCATCAAATCACGTAACTCATAATACAAATCGTTATCGAACGTTAAGCGTGCGGACCCTACGGGTTCGAGAACTATGTAGACATGACCGAGACACATCTCCGATCAATAACCAATAGCGGAACCTGGATGCTCATATTGGCTCCTACATATTCTACGAAGATCTTTATCGGTCAAACCGCATAACAACATACGTTGTTCCCTTTGTCATCGGTATGTTACTTGCCCGAGATTCGATTGTCCGTATCATCATACCTAGTTCAATCTCGTTACCGGCAAGTCTCTTTACTCATTCCGTAATGCATCATCCCGCAACTAACTCATTAGTCACATTGCTTGCAAGGCTTATAACGATGTGCATTACCGAGAGGGCCCAGAGATACCTCTCTGATACACGGAGTGACAAATCCTAATCTTGATCTATGCCAACTCAACAAACACCTTTGGAGACACCTTTAGAGCATATTTATAATCACCCAGTTACGTTGTGACGTTTGATAGTACACAAGGTGTTCCTCCGGTATTCGGGAGTTGCATAATCTCATAGTCAGAGGAACATGTATAAGTCATGAAGAAAGGAATAGCAATAAAACTAAACGATCATTATGCCAAGCTAACGGATGGGTCTTGTCCATCACATCATTCTCCTAATGATGTGATCCCGTTCATCAAATGACAACACATGTCTATGGTTAGGAAACATAACCATCTTTGACAAACGAGCTAGTCAAGTAGAGGCATACTAGGGACTTATGTTTTGTCTATGTATTCACACCTGTACTAAGTTTCCGGTTATACAATTATAGCATGAATAATAAACATTTATCATGAAATAAGGAAATAAATAATAACTTTATTATTGCCTGTAGGGCATATTTCCTTCAGTCTCCCACTTGCACTAGAGTCAATAATCTAGTTCACATCGCCATGTGATTTAACACCAATAGTTCACATCACCATGTGATTAACACCCATGGTTCACATTGCCATGCGGCCAACACTCAAAGGGTTTACTAGAGTCAATAATCTAGTTCACATCGCTATGTGATTAACACCCAAAGAGTACTAAGGTGTGATCATGTTTTGCTTGTGAGAGAGGTTTAGTCAATGGGGCTGCCACATTCAGATCCGTATGTATTTTGCAAATTTCTATGTCTACAATGCTCTACACGGAGCTACTCTAGCTAAATGCTCCCACTTTCAATATGTATCCAGATCGAGACTCAGAGTCATCCAGATCGGTGTCAAAGCTTGTATCGACGTAACTCTTTACGACGAACTCTTTATCACCTCCATAACCGTGAAATATTTCCTTAGTCCTCTAAGGATAATTTTGACCAATGTCCAGTGATCTACCCCTAGATCACTATTGTACTCCCTTGCCAAACTCAGGGCAGGGTATACAATAGGTCTGGTACACATCATGGCATACTTTATAGAACCTATGGCTGAGGCATAGGGAATGACTTTCATTCTCTCTCTATCTTCTGCCGTGGTCGGGCTTTGAGTCTTACTCAACTTCACACCTTGCAACACAGGCAAGAACTCCTTCTTTAACTGTCCCATTTTGAACTACTTCAAAATCTTGTCAAGGTATATACTCATTGAAAAAATCTTATCAAGCGTCTTGATCTATCTCTATAGATCTTGATGCTCAATATGTAAGCAGCTTCACCGAGGTCTTTCTTTGAAAAACTCCTTTCAAATACTCCTTTAAGCTTTCCAGAAAATTCTACATTATTTCTGATCAACAACATGTCATTCACATATACTTATCAGAAAGGTTGTATTGCTCCCACTCACCTTTTGTAAATACAGGCTTCACCGCAAGTCTGTATAAAACTATATACTTTGATCAACTCATCAAAGCGTATATTCCAACTCCGAGATGCTTGCACCAGTCCATAGATGGATCGCTAGAGCTTGCACATTTTGTCAGCACCTTTAGGATTGACAAAACCTTCTGGTTGCATCATATACAACTCTTCTTAAATAAATCCATTTAAGGAATACAGTTTTGACATCCACTTTCCAGATTTCATAAAATGCGGCAATTGCTAACATGATTCAGACAGACTCTCATCGATACGAGTGAGAAAAACTCATCGTAGTCAACACCTTGAACTTGTCGAAAACCTTTTGCGACAATTCGAGCTTTGTAGATAGTAACACTACTATCAGCGTCCGTCTTCCTCTTGAAGATCCATTTATTCTCAATGGCTCACCGATCATCGGGCAAGTTAATCAAAGTCCATACTTTGTTCTCGTACATGGATCCCATCTCAGATTTCATGGCCTCAAACCATTTCGCGGAATCTGGGCTCATCATCGCTTCCTCATAGTTCATAGGTTCGTCATGGTCTAGTAACATGACTCCCAGAATAGGATTACCACACCACTCTGGTGCGGAACATATTATGTTTGACCTACGAGGTTTGGTAGTAACTTGATCTAAAGTTTCATCATCATTAACTTCCTCACTAATTGGTGTAGGCATCACTGGAATTGATTTCTGTGATGAACTACTTTCCAATTTGGGAGAAGGTACAATTACCTCATCAAGTTCTACTTTCCTCCCACTCACTTCTTTCGAGAGAAACTCCTTCTCTAGAAAGGATCCATTCTTAGCAACGAATATCTTGCCTTCGGATCTGTGATAGAAGGTGTACCCAACAGTTTCTTTTGGGTATCCTATGAAGACGCATTTCTCCGATTTGGGTTCGAGCTTATCAGGTTGAAGCTTTTAAGCATCGCAGCCCCAAACTTTAAGAAACGACAACTTAGGTTTCTTGCTAAGCCACAGTTCATACCGTGTCGTCTCAACGGATTTAGATGGTGCCCTATTTAACGTGAATGCAGCTGTCTCTAATGCATAACCCCAAAACGATAGTGGTAAATTGGTAAGAGACGCCATAGATCGCATCATATCTAATAAAGTACGGTTACGATGTTCGGACACACCATTACTATCGTGGTGGGTGCACGGCAGATGCCAAGGAATGGCTAAAGATAGGAGGAGGCTCGAGGGCACTGGTGGGCTCCAGAGGCAAGGTCGGCATGAGCGAGCACGGGACACAAGACATACCCAGGTTCGGGGCTCTCCGGAGAGATAACACCCCTAGTCCTGCCGAGTGTAGTTGATGTGTATATTCCCTTTTTTTGCTCTAAGGTAAGGTCCTTCAAGAACAGCATTGCGGTCGCAACGGGGCTCTGGGTGAATATTGTCCGCCCGTATGAGCCGGGCTGTGAGTATTTATAGGTCGGGGTCTTTACTAAAAAACCACAATACTACACTACAACAATTTGAAGAAATCAAAAATAGGGTATGAGACAATTAATAACTTTGAAAACATGAAATAGTTGATAACATAAGTTGTTGTTGAAATAGCAAAGTGGAATGAAATCCAGTCTTAGTCAAATATTTCATATCTCTTCGTGTCCAAGCAGAAGGAAAAGGATACAATTTGAGCTGAGCGGAAAATCCATATCTCTATCTCTCTTATCCATTTAAAGCATATGGATGAGTTGCTCCTAGAGCTGTATGGAGGAGGAAGGAAGGCAGGCCGAGGCTTAGGCTGCTCCCTCTCCTTGGGTGTGGCTTGCTATGTGTGTGTGAGTGAGTGATCCTCTGTGTTCGATCGCCCGTATGCATGAGGGCTCCTGGGGGGGCTTATAGGCCAACCCCCAGGGGGACAAGGGTAATGTTACAAGGCCGTGGGGCCGGATTGTCATTGTCCGGGAAGCCAATGCTGGGACCCGCCGGGGGTCAGGGCTCGCCGGGTTCTCCGGGCGTGGGGCCCGCCGGGTACGGGGGCACTGTTGGTCATCTTGTCGATCGTCAGGGAGTGGCCCGGTTGAGTCGGCTACAGTGGCGCTCCGTCAGGTAGCCGCTTGCTGGCGTCATTGGTGATGATGGTTGTACTGTTGCCACGCCGGCCCTGATCAGCGCGTAGGTGGGGCACTGTTGCCACGCCTCGGCTGACCAGAGGCATGGGCGGGGTA
This sequence comes from Triticum aestivum, assembly GCF_018294505.1. Lineage (NCBI taxonomy): Eukaryota > Viridiplantae > Streptophyta > Magnoliopsida > Poales > Poaceae > Triticum > Triticum aestivum. The sequence continues at coordinate 435,385,235 of NC_057799.1, forward strand.
CTGTTGCCTCGGTCATCGGTAGGTGGAGACTCGTCCCATCATACGGCTGGGATGGGACGGGAACTGACCCGTGGCCGGGTTGAGGAACGCGCCAAGGGTGGAGCTGGCTTGTTGGAGAAGTCTTGGTGTGCCGGGTTCGGCTGTCTTGAGTTGGTTGTTGGGGTCGAGTTGAGGAGTCCGGCCGGGTTGGAGAGTTTGGCCGGGTCGAGGGGCTTGGCCGGGTTGGGCGACCCAGCCAAGCACGTGCCGGCTTGAGGGGCGATGCTGGCCCCATCATTTTTGAAAAGGATCTGGGTTCCGTTGCCTGCCCGGGGTTCATCCCCCCGACAGTAGTCCCCGAAGCTGTGAAGGTCCGCCGTCTTCGGATGGGAGGGCCTTCGCAGTTTCTCCCCTTTGAGGAGGCGAACTTTGTGACCGTTGCTACCTCTTGAGCATGCGTTGGCTTTCCCTTGAAGAGGAAAGGGTGATGCAGCAAAGTAGCGTAAGTATTTCCCTCAGTTTTTGAGAACCAAGGTATCAATCCAGTAGGAGGCCACACGCAAGTCCCTCATACCTACACAAACAAATAAGAACCTTGCAACCAACGCGATAAAGGGGTTGTCAATCCCTTCACGGCCACTTGCAAAAGTGAGATCTGATAAAGATGATAAGATATTTTTTTGGTATTTTTCTGATAAGGATTAAAAGTAAAGATTGCAAAATAAACGGCGACAAAAATAGCTAGTTGACAGAAGATTAATATGATGGAAAATAGACCCGGGTGCCATAGGTTTCACTAGTGGCTTCTCTCAAGATAGCATAAGTATTACGGTGGGTGAACAAATTAATGTCGAGCAATTGATAGAAAAGTGCATAGTTATGAGAATATCTAGGCATGATCATGTATATAGGCATCACGTCCGCGACAAGTAGACCGAAACGATTCTGCATCTACTACTATTACTCCACACATCGACCGCTATCCAGCATGCATCTAGAGTATTAAGTTCATAAGAACAGAGTAATGCATTAGGCAAGATGACATGATGTAGAGGGATAAACTCAAGCAATATGATATAAACCCCATCTTTTTGTCCTCGATGGCAACAATACAATACGTGTCGTTTCCCCTACTGTCACTGGGATCGAGCAACGCAAGATTGAACCCAAAGCTAAGCACTTCTCCCATTGTAAGAAAGATCAATCTAGTAGGCCAAACCAAACTGATAATTCGAAGAGACTTGCAAAGATAACAAATCATACATAAAAGAATTCAAAGGAGATTCAAATATTGTTCATAGACAATATTGATCATAAACCCACAATTCATCGGATCTCGACAAACACACCGCAAAAAAAGAGTTACATCAAATAGATCTCCAAGAAAATCGAGGAGAACTTTGTATTGAGATCCAAAGAGAGAGAAGAAGCCATCTAGCTAATAACTATGGACCCGAAGATCTAAGGTAAACTACTCACACATCATCGGAGAGGCTATGGTGTTGATGTAGAAGCCCTCCATGATCGATTACCCCTCCGGCGGAGCGCCGGAAAAGGCCCCAAGATGGGATCTCACGGGTACAGAAGGTTGCAGCGGTGGAAATAGGGTTTCGTGGTGCTCCCGGTTGGTTTCGGGGTATATGGGCATATATAGGAGGAAGAAGTAGGTTGGTGGAGCTGCGAGGAGCCCACGAGGGTGGGGGTGCGCCCAGGGGCAGACACGCCTCCCTGCCTTGTGGCCTCCTCGCTTCTTTCTTGACGTCCACTCCAAGTCCTCTGGATCACGTTTGTTCCAAAAATAACTCTCCCGAAGGTTCCATTCCGTTTGGACTCCGTTTCATATTCCTTTTCTGCGAAACACTGAAATAGGCAAAAAAACAGCAATTTGCACTGGGCCTTGGGTTAGTAGGTTAGTCCCAAAAATAATATAAAAGTGTATAATAAAGCCCATTAAACATCCAAAACAGATAATATAATAGCATGGAACAATCAAAAATCATAGATACGTTGGAGACGTATCAACCGCCGGGTCCGGCAACACCCACTGTGTGCTGGCTTCCGGAAGCCGGATCGCGGCGCCTCGGCAGGGGCGGGAAACCGAAGAATCCATCGAATCTTGAGGCAATCTTTTGGACTTCGCGCGGGCGCCACGTGGCGCCCGGAAGCCGGAGGGGCCTGACAGGCCACGCGCGTGACGGGACAGGGCGACGCGCTGGGGCCCGCGGCCGCGCGCCATCGGCCCACGCGCGCGGATTTATTGTGGCGTCCGCAAGTCGGTTGCCATTCTCAAGGCAGTTATTGCGCACGTACGTGCGCAGTTATTGCGGGGAAGTGGGAAAGACGAGCGCAAACGATCCCACTCCCCCACGTTTCAAACCGTGACTTATAAATTGGGGCGAGGAGGGGGCGGCGGAAATCATTCTCGCTTGCGCCCCCTACCTTCTTCTTTCTTACTCTGCTTCTTGCGCCCGCCACGCGTCGCGACGCCCGTTGCTTCGAGCATAGCTTCGTCGTCATCTTCTTCCTTCTTCACCTTTGTTGATGGCGCTGCCGTCGGGCTCGTGGATGGGCTCGACCGTCACTCTCGATGACATCGCCTATCTTCGCACCACTAGGTGCCTGCCGGGGGTGACAGAGGTCGCTGCGCACCTGCCGCAGGGCGAGCGGGAGCCGCGGCCCGAGGGCACGGAGCGCGTGATCTTCTTCCTGCACTTCAAGCGCGGGTTCGGGCTTCCTGCGAGCACCTTCTTCCGCGACTTCCTGGAGTTCTTCGGGCTCCAGCCCCATCATCTTGGCGCCGGCGCCATCCTGCAGCTTTCGGGCTTCGTTACCCTCTGCGAGGGGTACCTGGGGGTCGAGCCTTCGATCGACCTCTGGGTGCGCTTCTTCTCCTTGAAGCAGCAGGGGCCGAGGCCGGGGAGATGTCTGTGTGCGGGGCCGCCGTCATCTCCAAGAGGTCGGGTGCTGACTGCTCCAAGATGCGGTGGGAGGATTCTGCCAAGAAATGGCAGAATTCCTTCTTCTACGTCCGCAACCTCGGCGCGGTCCGCATCAACTTGCCGCCCTTCATCAACTCGCCGCCGAGGGAGAAACAGAATTGGGGTTACTACCCCAAGCATCCGTCGCAGGAGGTGCTCAACCTATGCGAGCGGGTGTCGGTGATGAAGGAGTGGGAAGGGCTCACTGGCACCGACCTCATCACCGCCTTCATTGTCCGCCGAGTGCTGCCGCTGCAGCAGCGCAGCCACCTCATCGGTCAGATGACCGGCCTTCAGGACCCCAACCGCATGGCGAACTTGCGGCTGGGGGCGGACCAGGTCGCGCGCCGGCTCAACGACATCTCCATGGCCAACCTGCAGCATGATTGGGAGTTCGGGAAGCCCCCGTACAGCCATGCGAACCCGCACCGATGGTGAGTCCTTGGTCTTCGTACTTTGCTACCACCCATCTTCTCATTCGCCCCGACGCGATGCGGGAGGTGCTTCTGAACGCCATCCAGCATCCTTACGATCGGGCCTGGATGCAGGTGGTGCGTGTTGCCTCGGAGGAGCCTGAGGCCCACGACGGAGGGGAGGGGACGACCGCTGACGCGGGCGCAGGGCGCCGAGCGGGTAAGTTTGTCTTCACTTCTTGGGTCATCGGTCGCGGGACGGTCTTGGGGTGCTGACGCGAGTTGCTGTCGTAGTGGCACCAGGTGGGGGAGGCGGCGGCGCGGCCGGAGACGGGTCGTCTCGGGGGGCGCCGGCGGTGAGCCGGTCGCACGGGAAGGACAACGTCGCACCGCGGGCCCCGGCCGGGGGTGCGAAGCCGCTCGCCAAGAGGAGGCGTGGCGCTCCGCAGGAGAGGGCGGCGAGGCCTGCCGTTCCGGTGGTGCCGGGGTGAGTTCTCTTCTTGCCTGAACCGAGTAGCCGAGCAGCTCTGCTTGGTTCTTGCATATTTATTCTGTCTTGTGTTTCAGGTCGCCTATCTCGTTGGCGCTGGCGGCGGTGGATGCCGCGTCCAATGAGGGCGCCGCGTTCCGGAGGAGCCGGTTCGGCACCGTCGACCGGGTCGAGGGGGAGGAGCGGGTGAATACGGACCATGGACTGGACCCGGCCGACGCCGAAGCCCTGGCCTGGCGGGACTGGAACCGGGCCGAGGTGGAGTTGGAGGCGGCGTCGACCCAGGCCTGGGTTAACGCCGCGAAGACGTGGGTGCGAGTCGGCGAGGAGCCGGCGTGGCTGCAGATGCGGGCAGGTATGGTGGCGGCGACGACGGCCTTCGTGCCGTCGCAGGAGGGGGAGCGCGGCCAGGGCGGCCGTGAGGATGTGATGGACCTCGTCCGGGAGGTCGTGGTCATCGGGGACGACACCCCGCCGCGGACCGACGTGGTCGAGCGGACGGGGGCCGACGGAGGCGGCGGTGACGCCGTCTTGGAGGAGACGCCACGGACGGCGCCGGATGGGGCGCCTTAGGCGCCGACGAGCGAGGCGCCGCTGGTGGTGGAGCCGCAGGCCACTCCGGCCACTGAACCAGCGATGGTGCCGGAGAGGGTGCCGGCCGCCAGGGAGGCGGCCAGCGGAGAGCATGCCCTGGTGCCCAGGCCAAGGGCATGCTACCTCTTGAGCACTGCGTTGGTTTTCCCTTGAAGAGGAAAGGGTGATGCAGCAAACTAGCGTAAGTATTTCCCTCAGTTTTTGAGAACCAAGGTATCAATCCAGTAGGAGGCTACGCGCGAGCCCCTCGCACGTACACAAAACAAATAAATCGTTGCAACCAACGCAATAAGGGGTTGTCAATCCCTTCACGGTCACTTACGAGAGTGAGATCTGATAGATATGATAGGATAATATTTTTGGTATTTTTATGATAAAGATTCAAAGTAAAATAAAAGCAAAGTAAAAAAGCAAAGGAAATAACTAAGTGTTGGAAGATTAATATGATGAAGATAGACCCGGGGGCCATAGGTTTCACTAGTGGCTTCTCTCAAGAGCATAAGTATTTTACGGCGGGTGAAAAAATTACTGTTGAGCAATTGATAGAATTGAGCATAGTTATGAGAATATCTAGGTATGACCATGTATATAGGCATCACGTCCGAGACAAGTAGACCGACTCCTGCCTGCATCTACTACTATTACTCCACACATCGACCGTTATCCAGCATGCATCTAGAGTATTATGTTCATAAGAACAGAGTAACGCTTTAAGCAAGATGACATGATGTAGAGGGATAAATTCATGCAATATAATAAAAACCCCATCTTGTTATCCTCGATGGCAACAATACAATACGTGCCTTGCTGCCCCTGGGAAAGGACACCGCAAGATTGAACCCAAAGCTAAGCACTTCTCCCATTGCAAGAAAGATCAATCTAGTAGGCCAAACCAAACTGATAATTCGAAGAGACTTGCAAAGATAACCAATCATACATAAAAGAATTCAGAGAAGATTCAAATATTGTTCATAGATAAACTTGATCATAAACCCACAATTCATCGATCTCAACAAACACACCGCAAAAGAAGATTACATCGAATAGATCTCCACGAGAGAGGGGGGGAACATTGTATTGAGATCCAAAAAGAGAAAAGAAGCCATCTAGCTAATAACTATGGATCCGAAGGTCTGAGGTAAACTACTCACGCTTCATTGGAGAGGCTATGGTGTTGATGTAGAAGCCCTCCGTGATGGATGCCCCCTCCGGCGGAGCTCCGGAACAGGCCCCAAGATGGGATCTCGTGGGTACAGAAGGTTGCGGCGGTGAAATTAGGTTTTTGGCTCCGTATCTGATCGTTTGGGGGTACGTAGGTATATATAGGAGGAAGAAGTACGTCGGTGGAGCAACAGGGGGCCCACGAGGGTGGAGGGCGCGCCCTGGGGGGTAGGCGCGCCCCCCTACCTCGTGGCCTCCTCTTTTGTTTCTTGACGTAGGGTCCAAGTCTCCTGGATCTTGTTCGTTCCAAAAATCACGTTCCCCGAAGGATTCATTCCGTTTGGACTCCGTTTGATATTCTTTTTCTGCGAAATTCTGAAATAGGCAAAAACAACAATTCTGGGCTGGGCCTCCGGTTAATAGGTTAGTCCCAAAAATAATATAAAAGTGAATAATAAAGCCCAATAATGTCCAAAACAGAAGATAATATAGCATGGAGCAATCAAAAATGAGTAAAATTCACTGGTGGTCATTGTACTTGTCCCGCTAGTTCACTTTAGTCCATGTACTCAAGAACTTAGTCAATATGGTCACTATATACTCACCTTGATGATTATACGGTCACCGTCTAAATGTACAGCTTCGTATTTTCTCTATATTGACCGGTCAACTGTCCACCCACACGGGTCCCACCTGCCAGTGAATAGAATAAAGAAAGAAAGAGAAGGATAAAACATTGCACGAGTGGGGATTCAAACCAGAACACTTGCGCGTAAGGGATCGCACGCACTAGCCACCTGAGCATGCAACGAGTACTGTCATTGAGCAGAGCTTCCGTCTTTTATACAAGAAAGAACACACACATGCAGTGCAACGCATGGCACAGACACGGGTATGCTTTTTTCTTTTTAGAACCGCTAGTGTACGCTCACTATAAAGTACTCATGATTTGGTTTTTTTGTACAGCTCATATCAAAATATATTTCATAATGAATTTTTACCCACATCTACAAATACTTGTGTATTTATTTTTAGCTTTTTTTAGTTAAAATATTGATATTTTTTTTAACTGTGGAGCCTGAGAGCCAAAAAGCCTCACTCGTTTATTAGCAATTTAGCATACTATAAACATAATCATCGTAATAATACTACAAGAACAACAAGAATGATCATATTTTCCAGTGGTGCTTCAATCAGACTCATCGACAGCTCTGTCGTCATTGTTCTCCAGTACTCTTGACCGTTCTGCTTATGGACATTTAGTTATGGAGATTAAGCATCTATTAGTTGGTAGAGAGTTTATTCCGATGAAAATTTCGAGAGATCAAAATAGAGTTGCTGGTCGTCTAGCGAACGACGAGAGATTAGAGTGTAGCTTCAGAATTGCCCTCCTTGTATCGTTGAACTTTTGCCAGCTGACTGTAACTCTGATCACATGGAAATAAAACTCATTTACTTCGCAAAAAAATACAAGAACAATAGATAATGAGAAAAAAAACTAAATAGATGAGAGCAGAGAGTACCAGAGGTTAAACATTCCCGTATTATTCTCTTGATTAATACTGTTCATTGCTATTTATTTAAACATTCCCGTATTATTCTCTTGAAGAAAGAACCATTGTTTGGTTAAACTCTGGCCTGTCAGAGGTTATTGAACTTTGTAATTTAGAACATAGCCTTGCTACTACTTGATCAATACAATTTTCACCCGCAAAAAAAAAGTGGGCTGCGTGCCCCTAAAAAAAGTGCGCTGCCTGCCCCTCCAACAAAAAGTGAGCTGCGTGCGTGCGTGTGTAAGTACTGGTATAAAAGAGATACACTCAGTAGGAAACACAAACCGTGTTGTGCTTAGTTGGTTAGCACGAGTGAATCTGGCGGTGAAGTCTCTGGTTCAAATCCCCACTGGCGCTTGATTTTATTCTTCTCTTTATTATTTTCTTCTATGTCAATGACAAGCGGGACCCGCGTGGGGGTGGGGAGTTGACCGGTCAATGTAGAGAAAATACAAAGGTGTACGTTTTGACGGTGACCGTATAATCATCAAGATGAGTACATAGTGACCGTATTGACTAAGTTCTTAAGTACAGGGACTAAAGCGAATCAGTGAGACAAGTAGGATGACCCCCAATGAATTTTACTCATAAAAAATTATAGATACGTTGGAGACGTATCAAGCATCCCCAAGCTTATTTCCTGCTCGTCCTTGAGTAGGTAAATGATAAAAACAGAATTTTTGATGCGGAGTGCTACTTGGCATAATTTCAATGTAATTCTTCTTAATTGTGGTATGAATATTCAGATCCGAAAGATTCAAGATAAAAGTTCATATTGACATAAAAATAATAATACTTCAAGCATACTAACTAAGCAATTATGTCCTCTCAAAATAACATGGCCAAAGAAAGTTCATCCCTACAAAATCATATAGTTTAGTCATGCTCCATCTTCGTCACACAAGAATGCTCTCATCATGCACAATCCCGATGACAAGCCAAGCAATTGTTTCATACTTTAGTAATCTCAAACCTATAAACTTTCAGGCAATATATGAGCGCGAGCCATGGACATAGCACTATGGGTGGAATAGAATATGATGATGGGGGTTATGTGGAGAAGACAAAAAATGAGAAAGTCTCACATAAACGAGGCTAATCAATGAGCTATGGAGATGCCCATCGATTGATGTTAATGCAAGGAGTAGGGATTGCCATGCAACGGATGCACTAGAGCTATAAATGTATGAAAGCCCAACAAAAGAAACTAAGTGGGTGTGCATCCAATTTGCTTGCTCACGAAGACCTAGGGCACTTGAGGAGGCCCATTGTTGGAATATACAAGCCAAGTTCTATAATGAAAAATTCCCACTAGTATATGAAAGTGACAAAATGAGAGACTCTTTATCATGAAGATTATGGTGCTACTTTGAAGCACAAGTGTGGTAAAGGATAGTAACATTGTCCCTTCTCTCTTTTTCTCTCATTTTTTCCGGGCCTTCTCTTTTTTATGGCCTTTCTCGTTTTTTTATTCCTCACTTGGGAGAATGCTCTAGAAAATGATGATCATCACACTTCTATTTATTTACAACTCAATGATTAAAACTCGATACTAGAACAAAGTATGACTATATGAATGCCTCCGCCGGTGTACCGGGATATGCAATGAACCAAGAGTGACATGTATGAAAGAATTATGAACGGTGGCTTTGCCACAAATACTATGTCAACTACATGATCATGCTAAGCAATACACAATGATGAATGTGTCATGATAAACGGAATGGTGGAAAGTTGCATGGCAATATATCTCGGAATGGCTATGGAAATGCCATAATAGGTAGGTATGGTGGCTGTTTTGAGGAAGATATAAGGAGGATTATGTGTGAAAGAGCGTATCATATCACGGGGTTTGGATGCACCGGCGAAGTTTGCACCAACTCTCAATGTGAGAAAGGGCAATGCACGGTACCGAAGAGGCTAGCAATGATGGAAGGGTGAGAGTGCGTATAATCCATGGACTCAACATTAGTCATAAAGAACTCACATACTTATTGCAAAAATCTACAAGTCATCAAAAACCAAGCACTACGCGCATGCTCCTAGGGGGATAGATTGGTAGGAAAAGACCACCGCTCGTCCCCGACCGCCACTCATAAGGAGGACAATCAAAGAACACCTCATGTTTCAAATTTGTTACATAACGTTTACCATACGTGCATGCTACGGGACTTGCAAACTTCAACACAAGCATTTCTCAAATTCACAACTACTCAACTAGCACGACTTTGATATTATTACCTCCACATCTCAAAACAATCATCAAGTATCAAACTTTTCTTAGTATTCAACACACTCATAAGAAAGTTTTTACTAATCTTGAATACCTAGCATATTAGGTTTATTTAAGCAAATTACCATGCTATTTAAGACTCTCAAAATAATCTAAGTGAAGCATGAGAGATCAATAGTTTCTATAAAACAAATCCACCACCGTGCTCTAAAAGATATAAGTGAAGTACTAGAGCAAAACTATATAACTCAAAAGATATAAGTGAAGCACATAGAGTATTCTAATAATTTCCAAATTATGTATGGCTATCTCAGAAGGTGTGTACAGCATGGATGATTGTGGTAAACTAAAAAGAAAAGACTCAAATCATACAAGACGCTCCAAGCAAAACACATATCATGTGGTGAATAAAAATTTAGCTCCAAGTAAAGTTACCGATGGAAGTAGACGAAAGAGGGGATGCCTTCCGGGGCATCCCCAAGCTTTGGCTTTTTGGTGTCCTTAGATTATCTTGGGGGTGCCATGGGCATCCCCAAGCTTAGGCTCTTGCCACTCCTTGTTCCATAATCCATCAAATCTTTCACCCAAAACTTGAAAACTTCACAACACAAAACTCAACAGAAAATCTCGTGAGCTCCGTTAGCGAAAGAAAACAAAAGACCACTTCAAGGTACTGTAATGAACTCATTATTTATTTATATTGGTGTTAAACCTACTGTATTCCAACTTCTCTATGGTTTATAAACTATTTTACTAGCCATAGATTCATCAAAATAAGCAAACAACACACGAAAAACATAATCTGTCAAAAACAGAACAGTCTGTAGTAATCTATAACTAACGCAAACTTCTGGAACTCCAAAAAATCATACAAAATAGGACGACCTAGACAATTTGTTTATGGATCAGCAGAAATTGGAATCAGTATTTTATCACGTTCTGGTGATTTTTAACAATTATTTTCGTGAACAGAAAGTTTCTGGAAATTTCTGCAAGATCAAATAACTATCATCCAAGAAGATCCTATAGGTTTAACTTGGCACAAACACTAATTAAAACATAAAAACACATCTAACCAGAGGCTAGATCAAATATTTATTCCTAAACAGAAGCAAAAAACTAAAAAACTAAAAATAAAATTGGGTTGCGTCCCAACAAGCGCTATCGTTTAACGCCCCTAGCTAGGCATAAAAGCGAGGATAGATCTAGGTATTGCCATAATAGTGGTATGGCAAGTCATGAGAACTTTTCTCGTATTCTCTACGTTCAGCAGCAAGTTTTCTTTGAGGCAAGCAAAAATAATCAAAAGTGCTAAATTTAATGGGACAAAAGTCCCCAAGATCAATCTCGGGAGGTATGGGTTCCTCCCTAGGCCCTTTGTATTGCACAACCAATTCATCATTACAAGCATTCTTTTGGCAAAAAGTCACAAGCCTTTGTTCAAGAGGAAAACCTAATCCATTATTCTGAATAGCAAAATCATCATTAAGCTCGGAAATTCTATCAACTAGAACATCGGCGGGAACCTTTTTCCTAAGATTTTCATTATAAGCAACATGATCCAAAGATTGTAAACGCATCATGTCTTCTTGATTAAAAAGGATAGCTTCTATGGGAGGATGGATAGCATCTACCCTATAATGCGCAAAGATTTCTCTAGCCTCTTTCATTATGAATCTAAATTCATGAGCCAAAAAGATAGTGGCGGCACGCTTAACAGAAGAATGCTCAATATTAGAAAGTTCTAGGAAAATTCTTTGTATGCAAGGATGCATATGAAGAAATTGCCTTTCAAGTTCAACTACAAGCTAATATATTGCATCCACAAGGCTAGTAGTTCTATGAAGAATAGAGACACCCATAATGGGCAAAGTGCCGGCACAAGTAAAGAAATCTTGAATAACTCCTTTCCCAATAATATTACCACTACCGACTCAAAACTTTTTGGTGTGCAAGATAGTAGGTTCCTCAAGAGGATCATCGAAAGCATCAAAATTTCCCAAGTTGTTATTATTGCCTTCATTAGCGATAACCTCCCCAGATTTAGACATGGCGAAAGGAAGACGAGCGAAAAGAGGCAAACGGAAAAGAGAGGGCGAATAAAACGGCAAGGGTGAAGTGGGGGAGAGGAAAACGAGAGGCAAGTGGCAAATAATGTAATGCGGGAGATACGGGATTGTGATGGGTAGTTGGTATGTTGACTTTTGCGTAGACCTCCCCGGCAACGGCGCCAGAAATCCTTCTTGCTACCTCTTGAGCACTGCGCTGGTTTTCCCTTGAAGAGGAAAGGGTGATGCAGCAAAGTAGCGTAAGTATTTCCCTCAGTTTTTGAGAACCAAGGTATCAATCCAGTAGGAGGCTACTCGCGAGTCCCTCGCACCTACACAAATCAAATAAATCCTCGCAACCAACGCGATAAGGGGTTGTCAATCCCTTCACGGTCACTTACGAGAGTGAGATCTGATAGATAATATTTTTGGTATTTTTATGATAAAGATGCAAAGTAAAATAAAAGCAAAGTAAAAAAGCAAAGGAAATAACTAAGTGTTGGAAGATTAATATGATGAAGATAGACCCAGGGGCCATAGGTTTCACTAGTGGCTTCTCTCAAGAGCATAAGTATTTTACTGTGGGTGAAAAAATTACTGTTGAGCAATTGACAGAATTGAGCATAGTTATGAGAATATCTAGGTATGACCATGTATATAGGCATCACGTCCGAGACAAGTAGACCGACTCCTGCCTGCATCTACTACTATTACTCCACACATTGACCGCTATCCAGCATGCATCTAGAGTATTATGTTCATAAGAACAGAGTAACGCTTTAAGCAAGATGACATGATGTAGAGGGATAAATTCATGCAATATGATAAAAACCCCATCTTGTTATCCTCGATGGCAACAATACAATACGTGCCTTGCTGCCCCTACTGTCACTGGGAAAGGACACCGCAAGATTGAACCCAAAGCTAAGCACTTCTCCCATTGCAAGAAAGATCAATCTAGTAGGACAAACCAAACTGATAATTCGAAGAGACTTGCAAAGATAACCAATCATACATAAAAGAATTCAGAGAAGATTCAAATATTGTTCATAGATAAACTTGATCATAAACCCACAATTCATCGATCTCAACAAACACACCGCAAAAGAAGATTACATCTAATAGATCTCCACGAGAGAGGGGGAGAACATTGTATTGAGATCCAAAAAGAGAAAAGAAGCCATCTAGCTAATAACTATGGACCCGAAGGTCTGAGGTAAACTACTCACACTTCATCGGAGAGGCTATGGTGTTGACGTAGAAGCCCTCCGTGATGGATGCCCCCTCTGGCGGAGCTCCGGAACAGGCCCCAAGATGGGTCTCGTGGGTACAGAAGGTTGCGGCGGTGGAATTAGGTTATTGGCTCCGTACTGATCGTTTGGGGGCACGTAGGTATATATAGGAGGAAGAAGTATGTCGGTGGAGCAACAGGGGGCCCACGAGGGTGGAGGGCGCGCCCTGGGGGGGTAGGCGCGCCCCCTACCTCGTGGCCTCCTCTTTTGTTTCTTGATGTAGGGTCCAAGTCTCCTGGATCTTGTTCGTTCCAAAAATCACGTTCTCGAAGGATTCATTCCGTTTGGACTCCGTTTGATATTCTTTTTCTGCGAAACTCTGAAATAGGCGAAAATAGCAATTCTGGGTTGGGCCTCCGGTTAATAGGTTAGTCCCAAAAATAATATAAAAGTGAATAATAAAGCCCAATAATGTCCAAAACATAAGATAATATAGCATGGAGCAATCAAAAATTATAGATACGTTGGAGACGTATGAGGGCACCGGGCCGTCGGGCCGCAGCCGGCGTGGAGCGGGACCAGCGAGGTCTTCTTCGGGCCTCTGACCCAGGAGGAGGCGCCGATGGACGCCGTGAACTGGCGCCTGCGAGGGCGGACGGACCGGATCCACGCCTTCGCCCATGCCGAGGTGGAGCAGACACGGGAGCTGGAGCGCGCCGTGTTCGTAAGTTTTCCTTGCTTTCTGCCTTTCTTTTCTGTTGCTTCTTCTTCGTGGGGGCGCGCTAGCGCACCCACTGGGTGTAGTCCCCGAGGTTCGGGCCAACTGCGTAGCAGTTGGGTCGAATCTTAAACCGCTGTCTTGTGTTGATCGTTGCTTCTTGCAGCAACTGGACTCCTACCAGGTCGGCGTCTTCAACCGACTCCTGGAGACGGACCAGTGGCTCAAGGAGAAGCTCGCTGCCAAGGAGGAGGAGCTCCGCGTCGTCGCGAGTACTTTTCTTGCGTGCTCTTTTTTAGTGGGGGCGCGCTAGCGCACCCACTGGGTGTAGCCCCCGAGATTCGGGTCTACTGTGTAGCAGTTGGGTCGAATCTTAAAATAGTACTTTGTTTCTGAATCTTTCATTTGCAGCCGAGGTGCTGTCCTGGAGGACCCGGCTGATGCGGGCCGGCTTCCACTACGACCGGCTCGTTGCTGACGCCGGCCGGCTTGGGGTCGAGGTGGCGAGGGCGAGGTCGGAGGCGACGGGGGCCCAGCAGGCGCTCGATGAAGCCAGCCGGCTGCGGGAGTGGTTGGAAGGCGACAAGGGTCGTCTAGAGGCCGAGGTGGGACGCCTTAAGGAGGAAGCTGCCAAGGTTGTGGAGGCGCGGCGAGCCCTCGTCGAGGCGGACCAGCAACGCGGCAAGCTGGCCAACGACAAGGGTCAGCTCCAGGCCGAGGTGGAGCGCCTGAAGGCGCTAGTGGCCGCGGTGGAGGAGACCTGTCAGGGGGAAACCCGTCGCTGCGAGGAGGCGAGAAGGCGGCCGAGGCCAAGGACGCCGAGTTGAAGGCGACCCTTGCCAAGGTCGCCGAGCTGGAGAAGTCGCTGCAGGAGTGTCGGTGTCAAAACCAGCGGATCTCGGGTAGGGGGTCCCGAACTGTGCGTCTAAGGTCGATGGTAACAGGAGACGGGTGATACAATGTTTACCCAGGTTCGGGCCCCCTCTATGGAGGTAATACCCTACTTCCTGCTTGATTTATCTTGATGAATATGAGTATAACAAGAGTTGATCTACCACGAGATTGTAATGGCTAAAACCCTAAGAGTCTAGCTTGTATGACTATGATTATGATTCTTTTGCCCTCTACGGACTAAGCCCTCTGGTTTATATAGACACCGGAAGGGACTAGGGTTATACAAAGTCGGTTACAGAGAAAGGAATCTTCATATCAGGACGCCAAGCTTGCCTTCCACGCCAAGGAGAGTCCTATCCGGACACGGGAGAGAGTCTTCGGTCTTGTATCTTCACAGCCCATCAGTCCGGCCCACGTACTATAGTCCAGATGCCTGAGGACCCCTTAATCCAGGACTCCCTCAGTAGCCCCTGAACCAGGCTTCAATGACGATGTGTCCGGCGCGCAGATTATCTTCGGCATTGCGAGGCGGGTTCCTTCTCCGAATACTCCATCACAATCTTCGGACACAGCGACCGTGTCCGGCTCTGCAAAATGAATTCCACACACAACCGCAGAGAGTATAATATTTCACGAGTCCAATCCGTTGACAACTTTTTGTAGCGTGACATCACGTCGCCGCCCGGCCATTATTTTGAACCGTTTTTTAGCATGTCGTTCCATATTTCGAGATGCGGTTTCATTGGCACGTCTTGTCAAAGCAGAGATCGTGTCCCCTTATTACGGGATTCTCATCAATACGGGCGTGGCTAATCCAACCGTGACGTTTGCACAACCCTTGGGAATAGGCGAGCTTTGAGGCGAGTGGGGAGGCGTTTGATATTCACCGCCTTTATAAGGAGATAAGAATTCCTTTCTTTCACCCACGCCTTCTCTCTCTCTGCCTTCCCATTCTTGAGCTCCAGCGCCCAAGTTCTCAATTTTTTCTGCCTCGAGAAAGCACTCGACCATGTCCGGATCTGGAGCGCAAGGCAAGTGGATGGCCTCCTCCGTCAAGGAGAAGGACATCACCAAGCTTCGGGAGGCCGGGTACTTGGCGAAAGAAATCGCCCACCGGCTTCTGGCCAAGGGGCAAATCGTCCCCACCCCGAAGCCCAATGAGAGGGCGGTGTTCATCCCCCGCTTCGTCCGCGGGTTAGGGTTTCCTCTCCACCCTTTCGTCCGCAGACTTATGTTCTATTACGGGCTAGATTTCCATGATCTAGCCCCAAACTCCTTCCTCAACATCTCGGCATTCATTGTCGTGTGCGAGGCATTCCTCTGCATTCCACCCCACTTCGGACTGTGGCTTAAGATCTTCAACGTGAAGCCGAAGGTGGTGGATGGCCAACACGCGGAGTGCGGAGGTGCCATGGTGAGCAAGATGCCCAATGTCACATGGCCCAAAGGTACTTTTGTGGAGACTGTCAAAGAGTGGCAAAAACTGTGGTTCTATATCATAGAGCCCCGCGACGCTACCTAGGCCGCGGTTCCTGAATTCAAGTCCGGAGTCCCAATGCGGCTCACCTCCTGGCTGGAGAAAGGCCTAAATTGGTCTTCGTCGGACGAGCTGATGGCACTGCAAACACGCATCCAGAGCATGGTGGACAAGAACATCAAGCTCGTCAACGTGATCCAAGTGATGCTAGTTCGCCGGATCCTTCCATGCCAGAGCCGGACTTGCCACCCGGGGAATTCAATCCGGCCGAGCACCAGACCTTGCAACAGTTCTTCGGAACTACACATCAAGATATCTGGAAGGTGCTCTTTAAGGGCAATGAGACGCCGCCGAAGACGAAGGAGGACCGTGGGCATGCCCTGGCCCATCCCGCCAGTGCGGTAAGTCTTTCGCACTTCAAGGTGCATCCTTTACTTGCTTTTTCACGGAAGGTACCTGAACTTCACTATATATTTTTCCAGGGCTGGACAAAGAAGGCGGAGCGGATTCGGTGTCCGGCTCCGCTGCCCGAAGAACCAGCCATCCCGCTTCTGACGAGGATGCTGGTCCCGGCGCCTTACAAGGCGCCGGAGAAGAAGGCCAAGAAGAAGGCCAAGGGGGGCAGAAGTGGCCTCCGCCGCAAGGGTGCTTCGGACATGACGTTCGAAGACGACGAGACTCACTCCTCCGCCACTGAAGACGATGACGAGGAGGAGGAAGAAAGCAACTCCCCTCCTGAGGGGAGAAGGAAGAAGAGGGCGGCCTATCTGGAGGCAGAGGCATCCAAGAGGGGGAAGGGTTCCCTCGCGGATAACTCCGCGTGGGACGTCGAAAGCAGCCCAGAGCCGCGACCCTGAAACAAGCCCCTGGCTGAATCATGAGTACTAAAAAACCCAGACGCATTCATATATCTAGCCTCTCCGCTTCATAGTCTTAACATGTTAAATTAAGCAATTGCAGTCCGGCCCACGACAGCTCCCTGCGATCCTCATCAGGAGGTTCGCTGGATTCAAAGGCGATGGCCAGCGAGTCACCGCCGGCCGCTTAGTCTCCCAAGGCCAAGGGTGATGCTGAGGTGCTGTCCCGAAGGACCTTCCCAGGTCAGGGAGAGGTTCAGGAGGCCGTCAGGGTGGCGCCGGAGGGTAAAACCTCGTCCGCCGAACACATGGGGGAGCAAATCCCCATGGAGACTGGCGACGGGGGCCATATTCAGTTCGGCCCCTAGCCGAATATGGTCCCGGAGACCTATACGGCCTCGGATCCGGCAAACAGCCTCCTTCGAAAGAAGGAGGTGCGCCTATTCCGCCGGTGACCTCTGTCCAACCAGAGGCACCGGACGCTCTCCTGGAAGCGTTGCGAAGTGATTCCATCATGGAGAAACACCGTACCCTTATGGGTACGGTGATTGAGAAGATTCAGTCCACGAAGAGCGGACTGATCGAAGCTTGCACAAGCCTTTTGACAGGCTTTGAGGTAAGCGACGCAATTGTCTAAAAAGAATGTCACAGTATAGACAATAGCCCCTGAGACTCTATTCGGTGTTCGGAAAGAAGATCCAAAAAGAGGATCAAGAAATCTTCGCAGGAGACTAACCATATGTGTCTATGTGATTAAGCAGGCGTCGTTGCTGACTGCGACCTCCCACACTACCGAAGTCTCCAGACTGAAGCAGAGACTGGAGCGGGCCGAGGAGGAACTCGGCCAAGCAAGGAAGCAGATAGAGGACAAGCAAGGTATCTAATGACCTGTTGTATATTCGGAAAAAATGAATGATGTGTATTGACCAGAGTGCCATGATCTTTATAGGAACGGCAATGGAGGTAGAAACCCTCGAGAAAGTGCTGGCTGAGGCAAAAGAGAAAGCGGCAAAGGAACAAGCCGCCCGTGAAAAACACGAGGCCAGGGTTGAGGAGGTCCAGCAAGAGCTCCAAGATGCCGTGAAGAAATGCGAGTCCTTGGAGCGCGACATTGCGGATCGGGAGACCGAACTCTGCAAGGCTCGCCAGAGTGCTCAAGAGGCCCGGGTTGAAGCCCAGGGCGCCCTCCAGGAAATCCAAGAGGCCAAGAAGATCGCGGCGGGTAAGGCTTTTATTATGCAAAGCAAGTATGTGAAGAAGAGGTATCTCTTACTGACCCAGATTTGGAGTTCTCCAGGGCGTTTGCGGATCTGCCATGCAGCGTTTCTTACGCTACTGAATTCTTTCGAGCCGAAGAGGGGAGCTCAATGGAGAAGTTGTTCTGGTCGCAATACCTTGCGCTAGAACATCCGGTGCCCTTTAGCGATCAGCTAAAATAGCTGGTCGAGCTGCATAGGGTGGCCGAACTGGCCATGAAGGACTTAATAATCTGGCTGTGGCCTGCCGAAGCCATACCCAGCAGCTACTTTGGTCTCGTGAAGCGGCTGGTCGATGCCTGCCCTCGGCTTGACGCCATCAAGCGGTCGGTCTACATTGAAGGTGCGCGGATGGCCTTCACCCGTGTCAAGATGCAGTTGGCGAAGATGAACGCCGTCACGGTCGCGACCGAGGAACCGCCCGCTGGCAAGAAGCACCGCACGCCCGAGCGGTATTTTGGTGATGTCCTGGAGGGATCCCGCATTGTAGCGTAGCAATGTGCTAAGGATATTATTTTTGAATGAATACATTCATGTTATCCTGTCATGTATTATGAAACAAAGCCATTATGTAATATAATGCTTGTTTATTATTTGAAAATTTACCTCCTGTGCGGCCGTTTTCATTAAATCTGAGAGTTGGCCAGTCATCGGCTTCAGCCCCCACGTAAGTAGTACGGGGGTGTTAAGGGATGGAATATAAACACTCTTGATCCAAAGGTTTGGTCCTTGAAGGAGGTGTTTAGCGCAACGAACCAGGCAATCTGACTATGTGGCTTTATCACCCTCACTTAGCCAGAGGAGTTTGACAATAAAAATTTAGGCGCAGCCCCTAGTATCCGAAATAGGGTGCTGTAAACACCTGATCGGGTAAGAACCGATTCATCGCATAATGCGGAAAAAATTTCTAAAGATTTGAAACCTCCGAAGAGCTGACCGGCTCTCGCCGCATCATGACAGTCAGTTTCCGGCTTTCTCTACTGAGGTGCTCATCCGGATAAACTAGGACACAATCGGAGTAGTTCTCCCTTTACTACCCTAGCCGATATAGCGGAACGTAAGGTAGTAAGCACAGGACCGGGCAACCCAACTATTGACCAAAGACATGATTCGGAGCCAATGCATATAATGCTAAATTCGGGGTGCTGAACTATATTGAAAAAAGTGTTCGGACTTTGTTGCCGTATTATGGGTCGAAATGAAGCCCCTGGCAGAGTAAAGCGTACCAGAGTGTACGGGTGCAACTTGAGAAAATTACCCAAAAAGGAAAAAGGGTGTAGTAGGCTAGTGCCGCAAAAGTTGGGCCGCAAACTGTTTCCATTATAGTTTGATTAATACGTCAAAGCGTATTTGTACAAGTGGTGCGATAAGCAACCGGGCTATTTAACATGCCACGACCAAGGAAGAGCTGCGTGCGGGTCCTGAAAACAGGTAGAGTGATTGTTAAAGAGACCACCTAGAAATTCCCTTGTACGCCAGTGCTTCTTGCCATCTTGGTGGATCCATCCTGTCGAGAGGACCGATGATCAGGTCATCCGAAGAAGCCTGCATAAAAGAAACCTAAAAAGGATGAAAAAGAAAAATTGAAAATATGTGTGTCCAGGAGCGGTCGAGCCGTATTGTGGATTACAAGCTAGTCATGCCTCTGTCTATGCCCATGGTATTTTGAGTGCATAGTTATGTATGCGTGGTACGAATGCCACCACTTGATTGGGACTAGGACAGAGGCAAAATTGCTAGTCGAGCTCTTGACGAGCTGGGCTGTCCTGCGGCAGAGTAGTCCGGACTCGTTTGACGGTGTCCGGGAGCTCGGCCGACGAATTAAGGTTCTGCTTGAGAAGGCTGCTTTGTACTTCTGCTGCTAACGCAGCGGTGTGCTCCTCAGTACGGAGGGAGCATTCCGTGTTTCCATTGACTGTTATGATGCCGCGTGGTCCGGGCATCTTGAGCTTGAGATAAGTGTAGTGTGGCACCGCGTTGAATCGAGCAAATGCGGTTCGTCCAAGCAGTGTGTGATAGCAACTGTGGAAGGGGACAATATCGAAGATCAACTCTTCGCTTCGGAAGTTGTCCGAAGATACGAAGACGACCTCCAGTGTGATTAAGCCCGTACAGCAGGCCTCTACACCTGGTATGACTCCTTTAAAGATAGTTTTTGTGGGCTTGATCCTTGAGGGATCGATGCCCATTTTGTGCACTGTATCCTGATAAAGCAGGTTCAGGCTGCTGCCGCCGTCCATGAGGACTCGCGTGAGATGGAATCCATCAATTATTGGGTCGATGACCAGTGCGGTTGAACCGCCGTGACGGATACTGGTTGGATGGTCCCTGCGGTCGAAAGTGATCGGACAGGAAGACCACAAGTTGAACTTTGGGGCGACTGGCTCCATCGCGTAGACGTCCCTGAGCGCGCATTTTCGCTCCCTCTTGGGGATATGGGTAGCGTATATCATGTTCACTGTTTTAACTTGGGGAGGGAACTTCTTCTGTCCTCCTGTGTTCGGCGGACGGGACTCCTCGTCATCGTCCTCGCTTTGCGACCCCTTCTCCTTGTTCTCGGCATTTAATTTGCCGGCCTGTTTAAAAACCCAACAGTCTTTGTTGGTATGATTGGCTGGTTTATCAGGGGTGCCGTGGATCTGACACGGATGATCCAGTATGCGGTCCAAGCTACAAGAGCCCGGATTGTTCCTTTTGTATGGCTTCTTCCGCTGACCGGACTTGGAGCCGCTGAATCCGGCGTTGACCGCCGTGTCATCTGTATTGTCACCATTGTTCCGACGCTTATGCCTGTTGCGCCGGGGCTTTCCGTTGCTATTCTTGGCTTCGGATGTGCCAGGTTCACTTGCGTTATTATTACGACGGGCTAGCCAACTATCTTCGGACGTATGTACCTTGGAAGTTGTCGTGGAAGACGTCTTCCAGGTCCTCCCAGCTGCCAATGGAGTTTTCAGGCAGGCTGTTCAACCAGTGTCGAGCTAGTCCCTTGAGTTTTAGTGGGAGGTATTTGATGGCATGAAGATCATCACCGCGGGCCATATGAATATGGAGACTAAAATCCTCAATCCACACTGCAGGGTCTGTTGTCCCATCATATGATTCGATGTTCACGGGTTTAAACCCTTCTGGGAATTCGTGATCCACTACCTCATCTTTGAAGCAAAGGGGGTGTGCGACACCTCTATATCGGGCCACATCGCGACGTAGTTCGGATGGAGTCCGTCTGCGGTTTTCGGCCCGGGCATGATTATGCTTGTCGTGTCTGGCTAGGTAGCCGTCCTCACGTGTCGGGGCGCGCCCCCGCGATCCGTAGATAGATCTGGTCTGTCCTGGTCTACTATCCAGCTCCTGCCGCAGGTCATACGTATATCCCCAAGCTGTTTTACCTCTGCTTATGGTGAGTTTGCGTGGGCTGGTGTTCGGCTTGAGTTGTCGCTTTGTCCCGACCACGTGGTGGCCGGTCATCCGCATTGCGTGATGATGGTACGGGCTCCAGCGCCTCATCATCGAACTGAGGTAGCAATTTACGCCTCGGGTAACTTTTGGCTGGGCGCTTGAGGCCGTATTCCTCGGCTGCCAGGACATCACTCCATCTATCGTTGAGCAGATCTTGATCAACTTGAAGCTGCTGCTGCTTCTTTTTCAGGCTCCTTGTAGTGGCTATTAGCCGGCGCTTAAAGCGCTCCTGCTCGAGATGTTCCTTAGGCACGATAAAATCCTTGTTGCCGAGGCTCACCTCCTCCTCGGAGAGCGGAAGATAATTACTGTCCTCCGAGTCTTCGTGTATGGCCTATTCATCACGGCTAACTTGCCCATCTTCTCGTTCGTCCTGTTCGGAAGTTGCCTCAACGGGGTCTTCATTGTCTTCGGCACCGTCCGAAGTGTTATCTTCTCTTGTGCCGGTATCGCTGTCTTTTGCATGGCATGATTTAGAGCGGCGCCGCTGACGTCGGCGTTTTGGCTGTATCTCGGGAGGTTTATCCTCCACTAGATCCTTCTTGTTGTCGCCATTGTTCTCTTTAGGTGTGTCCACCATGTACACGTCATACGAGGAAGTGGCCGTCCAACGTGCGGTAAACGGCGTGTTTTGGGCCTCCTCTTCTCCGGCATCGTCGTCCATACCGTCGATGTCTTCGGAGCCATAATCGAGCATGTCGGTTAAGTCCTCGACAGTGGCTATGAAGTGGGCGGTGGGTGGGAAACGAAATTCTCCGTCATCAGCCTCCAGTTCGAACTGGATATAATTCGCCTGTGAGTCCCCTAGTAAGGAGAGTGTTTTTAATGAGTTTAGCACGTCGCCTAAAAGAGAGTGCCGGAAGATGTCCGCGGAGCTGAATTCGACGATCGACGCCCGATCAAGCTCGTCGTGCGCGGACGCACATGCTTCGGAACCTGTAGCCGGAAACGTGTCAGAGGATCCGGTAACACAGATCCCGCTTGAGGTTGGGTCTGTGTGTAGCTCCGACGCCGCTGAATCTGCAGCCTCCGTGGCGGGGTTGAGCCTCCCGTCCTTGGATGGCGTGATCTGCTCCGGATCTAGGGCTAGAGCAGTTGCAGGCGCTATCGCCTGGGTATGGTCCGATGACAGATTTAAGTCATGTTCATCGTGGTGACAGGGAGCAGCTATCGCGGTCTCAAATCCGTCGAAGATCAAGTCTCCGCGGATGTCCGCGACGTAGTTCAAGCTTCTGAATCTGACTTGATGGCTAGGGGCGTAGCTGTCGATCTGCTCTAGATGGCCAAACGAGTTGGCCCGCAGTGCGAAGCCGCCGAATACAAAGATCTGTCCGGGGAGGAAGACTTCTCCCTGAACAGCATTGTTGTAGATGATTGATGGGGCCATCAAACCTCTTGACGACGACACAGCGGAACTCTCAATGAAAGCACCAATGTCGGTGTCAAAACCGGCGGATCTTCGGTAGGAGGTCCCGAACTGTGCGTCAAAGGTCGATGGCAACAGGAGACAGGGGACACGATGTTTACCCAGGTTCGGGCCCTCTCTATGGAGGTAATACCCTACTTCCTGCTTGATTGATCTTGATGAATATGAGTATTACAAGAGTTGATCTACCATGATATCGTAATGGCTAAACCCTAAAAGTCTAGCCTGTATGACTATGGTAATGAGTCTCCTCATTCGGACTAAGCCCTCCGGTTTATATAGACACCGGAGGGATCTAGGTTACATAAGGTCAGTTACAGAGAAAGGAATCTACATATTCGATCGCCAAGCTTGCCTTCCACGCCAAGGAGAGTACCATCTGGACACGGGTGGAGTCTTCGGTCTTCATATCTTCACAGCCCATCAGTCCGGCCCATGGCTAACAGGCCGGACGCCCGAGGACCCCTTAGTCCAGGACTCCCTCAGTAGCCCGTGAACCAGGCTTCAATGACGAGGTGTCCGGAGCGCAGATTGTCTTCGACATTGCAACGCGGGTTCGCCTTCCCGAATACTCCAAGATAGTCTTCGGACGCGAGGAATGTATCCGTACCTGTAACACAAGCACCACACACAGCCGTAGAGAGTATAATATTCCACGAGTCTAATCCGCTGACAACTTTTTAATAATGTGACATCACATCCACCTGGTCATTGATGTCTACTACACAACCTTCTTCTTGTAGACGTTGTTGGGCCTCCAAGTGTAGAGGTTTGTACGACAGTAGCAAATTTCCCTCAAGTGGATGACCTAAGGTTTATCAATCCGTGGGAGGCGTAGGATGAAGATGGTCTCTCTCAAGCAACCCTGCAACCAAATAACAAAGAGTCTCTTGTGTCCCCAACACACCCAATACAATGATAAATTGTATAGGTGCACTAGTTCGGCGAAGAGATGGTGATACAAGTGCAATATGGATGATAGATATAGGTTTTTGTAATCTGAAAAATATAAAAACAGCAAGGTAACTAATGATAAAAGTGAGCGTAAACGGTATTGCAATGCTAGGAAACAAGGCCTAGGGTTCATACTTTCACTAGTGCAAGTTCTCTCAACAATAATAACATAATTGGATCATATAACTATCCCTCAACATGCAACAAAGAGTCACTCCAAAGTCACTAATAGCGGAGAACAAATGAAGAGATTATTGTAGGGTACGAAACGACCTCAAAGTTATTCTTTCTGCTCAATCTATTCAAGAGTCCGTAGTAAAATAACACGAAGCTATTCTTTCCGTTCGATCTATCATAGAGTTCATACTAGAATAACACCTTAAGACACAAATCAACCAAAACCCTAATGTCACCTACATACTCCAATGTCACCTCAAGTATCCGTGGGTATGATTATACGATATGCATCACACAATCTCAGATTCATCTATTCAACCAACACAAGTACTTCAAAGAGTGCCCCAAAGTTTCTACCGGAGAGTCAAGACGAAAACGTGTGCCAACCCCTATGCATAGGTTCATGGGCGGAACCCGCAAGTTGATCACCAAAACATACATCAAGTGGATCACGTGATATCCCATTGTCACCACAGATAAGCACGACAAGACATACATCAAGTGTTCTCAAATCCTTAAAGACTCAGCCCGATAAGATAACTTCAAAGGGAAAACTCAATCCATTACAAGAGAGTAGAGGGGGAGAAACATCATAAGATCCAACTATAATAGCAAAGCTCGTGATACATCAAGATCGTACCACCTCAAGAACGCGCGCGAGAGAGAGAGATCAAACACATACCTACTGGTACATACCCTCAGCCCCGAGGGTGAACTACTCCCTCCTCGTCATGGAGAGCGCCGGGATGATGAAGATGGCCACCGGTGAGGGATCCCCCCTCCGGCAGGGTGCCGGAACAGGGTCCCGAATTGTTCTCGGTGGCTACAGAGGCTTGCGGCGGCGGAACTCCCGATCTATTCTGTTCCCCGATGGTTTTAGGGTATATGGATATATATAGGCGAAAGAAGTCGGTCAGGGGAGCCACGAGGAGCCCATGAGGGTGGGGGCACGCCCAGGGGGGCAGGCGCACCTCCCTGCCTCGTGGCCACCTCGAAGCTTCCCTGACTTCAATTCCAAGTCTCCTGGATTACGTTCGTTCCAAAAATCACGCTCCCGAAGGTTTCATTCTGTTTGGACTCCGTTTGATATTCCTTTTCTACGAAACACTGAAACAAGGGAAAAACAGAAACTGGCACTGGGCTCTGGGTTAATAGGTTAGTCCCAAAAATAATATAAAAGTGCATAGTAAAGCCCATTAAACATCCAAGATGGATAATATAATAGCATGAATACTTCATAAATTATAGATACGTTGGAGACGTATCAGCATCCCCAAGCTTAATTCATGCTCTTCCTCGAGTAGGTAAATGATAAAAGAAATAATTTATGAAGTGTGAATGCTAGCAGGTGCACAAGTTTGATCAATGATAATTTCAATCACCTTTTCTAGCATCATCATATGTCATAACAGTAGCTCAATTCATAGAACTTTTCATGATCAAGTAACAAGCTATTCACATGTTAAAGTATAGATCATAAACTTTCTTGAAAACTAACAAACCGTGTTATTAGTCATCAAACAATTACAATTCATCTTATTTTCAGGAAGAGTCTATGTCAGAGCTTTGATTCAGCAAACTTCACATACTCAACTATCATTTAGTCTTCCATGATTGCTACCACTCAAAGCATATTTTTAGAACAAATAGTATTCATCGAACACAGAGAAAGATAGGGGCTTAATGTTTCGCCTCCCAACCTTTTACCTCAAGGGTAATGTCAACAATAATAATTCATGCTCAAATATATTTGAATGGCCATATATGCTTAGATCTTTCCATCACATGATGCTTGCCAACTAAAGAGTAGGTTGGAATGAGAAGGAATACTACTGACTCTTGCATAAAAGTAAAAGATAGGCCCTTCGCAGAGGGAAGCAGGGATTTGCAGAGGTGCCAGAGCTCGAAGCAAAAACAGAGATGAAAATAATTTTGAGAGGTATGCTTTCATTGTCAACATAACGACCAAGAGTTCCCAATATCTTCCATACTAGATACATTATAGGCGGTTCCCACGCAGAAAGGTAAAGTTTTTACTCCCCCTCCACCAACATTCACACTCCACGGCTTGTCCGAAACAACGGGTGCCGTCCAACTATCAACATTCCTGGGGGAGTTTTGTTTAAATTATTTGCGATTTGTTTTTGATCTTTTGATCATAGGACTGGGCATCCCAGTTACCAGCCATTTTCTCGTGAATGATGAGCGGAGTCCACTCATCGTGAGAATAACCCACCTAGCATGGAAGATACTGACAGCCCCTAGTCGCTACATGAGCGATTCGGGCATACAAAACAGATTATTATTTGAAGGTTTAGAGTTTGGCACATGCAAATTTACTTGGAACGGCAGGTAAATACCGCATATAGGTAGATATGGTGGACACTCATGGAAGAAACTTGGTTCAAGGAATTTGGATGCACAAGCAGTATTCCCGCTTAGTACAGATATTTTGGCTAGCAAAGGATTCTAAATAGCAAGCACCACATGTTAGAGGATCCATAACAATATAACTTCTATACAAATATACCCAAGCATAACTCATTATGTTGTCTTCCTTGTCCAACTTCAACTAATTTGCTCAGGTTTGAAAATAATTAATGGGGCTCACAATCATAGAAGATGTCCAAGATAGTATATTTATATGTGAAATCTCTCTTCCTTCAATATTCTTTCATGAATTGTTCAAGTGACCAATACAATGTTTGCTAACCTTCAATAAATTTACCACCTCTACTTCTTATATGTGAAGGCATTACTCCCCATGGGAAAGGCATATGAAACATATATAATTTCAGATTTATGACATTCAAATCATTCAACCATTTACTCATAGGATATAAGTGAAGCACACGAGTAAATGACAAACTACTCCAAAAAGATATAAGTGAAGATCAATGAGTAGTTAAATAATTATGTAGCTATGTGAAGACTCTCTCTCATTTAAGAATTTCAGATCTTGGTATTTTATTCAAACAGCAAGCAAAGCTAAAGAAAATAAAATGACGCTCCAAGCAAAACACATATCATGTGGTGAATAAAAATATAGCTCCAAGTAAAGTTACCGATGAACGAAGACGAAAGAGGGGATGCCATCCGGGGCATCCCCAAGCTTAGGCTCTTGGTTGTCCTTGAATATTACCTTGGGGTGCCTTGGGCATCCCCAAGCTTAGGCTCTTGCCACTCCTTATTCCATAGTCCATCGAATCTTTACCCAAAACTTGAAAACTTCACAACACAAAACTTAACAGAAGATCTCGTGAGCTCCGTTAGCGAAAGAAAACAAAACACCACTTCAAGGTACTGTAATGAACTCATTCTTTATTTGTATTGGTGTTAAATCTACTGTATTCCAACTTCTCTATGGTTTATAAACTATTTTACTAGCCATAGATTCATCAAAATAAGCAAACAACACACGAAAAACAGAATCTGTCAAAAACAGAACAGTCTGTAGTAATCTGTAACTAACGCAAACTTCTGGAACTCAAAAAATCTACCAAAATAGGACGACCTAGATAATTTGATTATTGATCTGCTGCAATTGGAATCAGTATTTTATCACGTTCTGGTGATTTTAACAATTGTTTTCGTGAACAGAAAGTTTCTGGAATTTTCAGCAAGATCAAATAACTATCATCCAAGAAGATCCTATAGGTCTTACTTGGCACAAACACTAATTAAAACATAAAACCACATCTAACCAGAGGCTAGATGAATATTTATTACTAAACAGAACCAAAAAGCAAAGAACAAAAATAAAAATTGGGTTGCCTCCCAACAAGCGCTAACGTTTAACGCCCCTAGCTAGGCATGATGATTTCAATGATGCTCACATAAAAGATAAGAATTGAAACATAAAGAGAGCATCATGAATAATATGACTAGCACATTTAAGTCTAACCCACTTCCTATGCATAGGGATTTTGTGAGCAAACAACTTATGGGAACAAGAATCAACTTGCATAGGAAGGCAAAACAAGCATAACTTCAAAACTTTAAGCACATAGAGAGGAAACTTGATATTATTGCAATTCCTACAAGCATACATTCCTCCCTCATAATAATTTTCAGTAGCATCATGAATGAATTCAACAATATAACCATCATATAAGGCACTCTTTTCATGATCTACTTGCATAGAAAGTTTACTACTCTCCACATAAGCAATTTTTTCTCATCAATAGTAGTGGGAGCAAACTCAACAAAATAACTATCATGTGAAGCATAATCCAATTGAAAATTAAAATCATGATGACAATTTTCATGGTTATATTTATTCTTTATAGCATACGTTTCATCACAATAATCATCATAAATAGGAGGCATGCTTTCATCATAATAAATTTGCTCATCAAAACTTGGGGGACAAAAAATATCATCTTCATCAAACATAGCTTCCCCAAGCTTGTGGCTTTGCATATCATTAGCATCATGGGTATTCAAAGAATTTATACTAACAACATTGAAATCATGCTCATCATTCACATATTTAATGCCAAGCATTCTATGTAATTCTTCTTCTAGTACTTGAGCACAATTTCCCTTCCCATCATTTTCACGAAAGACACTAAAAAGATGAAGCTTATGAGGCACCCTTAATTCCATTTTTTGTAGTTTTCTTTTATAAACTAAACTAGTGATAAAACAAGAAACTAAAAGATTCGATTGCAAGATCTAAAGATATACCTTCAAGCACTCACCTCCCCGGCAACGGCGCCAGAAAAGAGCTTGATGTCTACTACACAACCTTCTTCTTGTAGACGTTGTTGGGCCTCCAAGTGCAGAGGTTTGTAGGACAGTAGCAAATTTCCCTCAAGTGGATGACCTAAGGTTTATCAATCCGTGGGAGGCGTAGGATGAAGATGGTCTCTCTCAAACAACCCTGCAACCAAATAACAAAGAGTCTCTTGTGTCCCCAACACACCCAATACAATGGTAAATTGTATAGGTGCACTAGTTCGGCGAAGAGATGGTGATACAAGTGCAATATGGATGGTAGATATAGGTTTTTGTAATCTGAAAATATAAAAACAGCAAGGTAACTAATGATAAAAGTGAGCGTAAACGGTATTGCAATGCTAGGAAACAAGGCCTAGGGTTCATACTTTCACTAGTGCAAGTTCTCTCAACAATAATAACATAATTGGATCATATAACTATCCCTCAACATGCAACAAAGAGTCACTCCAAAGTCACTAATAGCGGAGAACAAACGAAGAGATTATTGTAGGGTACGAAACCACCTCAAAGTTATCCTTTCTGATCGATCTATTCAAGAGTCCGTAGTAAAATAACACGAAGCTATTCTTTCCGTTCGATCTATCATAGAGTTCGTACTAGAATAACACCTTAAGACACAAATCAACCAAAACC
The DNA here is from genome assembly GCF_018294505.1 of Triticum aestivum. Classification (NCBI taxonomy): domain Eukaryota; kingdom Viridiplantae; phylum Streptophyta; class Magnoliopsida; order Poales; family Poaceae; genus Triticum; species Triticum aestivum. Next base: position 435,414,507 of record NC_057799.1, read on the forward strand.
CTAATGTCACCTAGATACTCCAATGTCACCTCAAGTATCCGTGGGTATGATTATACGATATGCATCACACAATCTCAGATTCATCTATTCAACCAACACAAAGTACTTCAAAGAGTGCCCCAAAGTTTCTACCGGAGAGTCAAGACGAAAACGTGTGCCAACCCCTATGCATAGGTTCATGGGCGGAACCCGCAAGTTGATCACCAAAACATACATCAAGTGGATCACGTGATATCCCATTGTCACCACAGATAAGCACGGCAAGACATACATCAAGTGTTCTCAAATCCTTAAAGACTCAATCCGATAAGATAACTTCAAAGGGAAAACTCAATCCATTACAAGAGAGTAGAGGGGGAGAAACATCATAAGATCCAACTATAATAGCAAAGCTCGCGATACATCAAGATCGTACCACCTCAAGAACACGAGAGAGAGAGAGAGAGAGATCAAACACATAGCTACTGGTACATACCCTCAGCCCCGAGGGTGAACTACTCCCTCCTCGTCATGGAGAGCACCGGGATGATGAAGATGGCCACCGGTGAGGGATCCCCCCTCCGGCAGGGTGCTGGAACAGGGTCCTGATTGGTTTCGGTGGCTACAGAGGCTTGCGGCGGCGGAACTCTTGATCTATTCTGTTCCCCGATGGTTTTAGGGTATATGGATATATATAGGCGAAAGAAGTCGGTCAGGGGAGCCACTAGGGGCCCACGAGGGTGGGGGGCGCGCCTAGGGGGGCAGGCGCGCCTGCCCCCCCGGGCGCGCCCCCCAGCCTCGTGGCCACCTTGAAGCTTCCCTACTTCAACTCCAAGTCTCCTGGATCACATTTGTTCCAAAAATCACGCTCCCGAAGGTTTCATTCCGTTTGGACTCCGTTTGATATTCCTTTTCTGTGAAACACTGAAACAAGGGAAAAAACAGAAACTGGCACTAGGCTCTGGGTTAATAGGTTAGTCCCAAAAATAATATAAAAGTGCATAGTAAAGCCCATTAAACATCCAAGATGGATAATATAATAGCGTGAATACTTCATAAATTATAGATACGTTGGAGACGTATCAGCATCCCCAAGCTTAATTCCTGCTCGTCCTCGAGTAGGTAAATGATAAAAGAAATAATTTATGAAGTGTGAATGCTAGCAGGTGCACAAGTTTGATCAATGATAATCTCAATCACCTTTTCTAGCATCATCATATATCATAACAGTAGCTCATCTCATAAAACTTTGCATGATCAAGTAACGAACTATTCACTTGTTAAAGTATGGATCATAAACTTTCTTGAAAACTAACAACCGTGTTATTTATCATCAAACAATTACAATTCATCTTATTTTCAGGAAGAGTCTATGTCAGAGCTTTGATTTAGCAAACTTCACATACTCAACTATCATTTAGTCTTCCATGAGTGCTACCACACAAAGCATATTTTTAGAACAAATAGTATTCATCGAACACAGAGAAAAGATAGGAGCTTAATGTTTTGCCTCCCAACCTTTTACCTCAAGGGTAATGTCAACAATAATAAATCATGCTCAAATATATTTGAATGGCCATATATGCTTAGATCTTTCCATCACATGATGCTTGCCAACTAAAGAGTGGGTATTCCAACCGTGCTATTTATACAACCCTTGGGGAACTGGCGAGTTTTAAGGCGAGTGGAGAGGCGTTCAATATTCACTGCCTTTATAAGGAGATAAGGATCCCCTTTCTTCACCCACGCCTTCTCTTCCTCTCTGTCCTTCCATTCTCGAGCTCCAGCGCCCAAGTTCCCATCTTCCCCTCCAGGAAGCACTCAATCATGTCTGGATCCGGAGGCCAAGGCAAGTGGATGGTCTCCTCCGTCAAGGAGAAGGACATCACCCAGCTTCGGGCGACCGGGTATCTGGCGAAAAGAATCGCCCACCGTCTGCCCACCAAGGGGCAGGTCATCCCCACCCCGAATCCTATTGAGAGGGTAGTTTTCCTCCCTCACTTCGTCCGCAGACTGGGGTTTCCACTTCACCCTTTCGTCCGCGGATCGATGCACTATTACAGGCTAGATTTCCATGATCTAGCCCTGAACTCCTTCCTCAACATCTCGGCATTCATTGTCGTGTGCAAGGCCTTCCTCCACATCCAGCCCCACTTTGGCTTATGGCTCAAGACCTTCAACGTGAAGCCGAAGGTGGTGGATGGTCAGCACGCGGAGTGCGGAGGCGCCATGGTGAGCAAGATGCCCAACGTCACTTGGCCCGCAGGCACTTTTGTTGAGACTGTCAAGGAGTGGCAGAAGCAGTGGTTCTACATCACTGAGCCCCGCGGCGCCACTTGGGCGACGGCTCCCGAATTCAAGGCCGGAGCCCCAATGCGGCTCACCTCCTGGACGGAGAAGGGCCCCAATTGGTCTACGTCAGATGAGCTGATAGCGCTGCAGACGCGCATTCAGAGTATGGTGGATAAAAACATCAAGCTCGTCGACGTGATCTAGGTGATGCTGGTCTGCTGGATTCTCCCGTGCCAAAGCCGAAGCTTCCCTTTATGGGAATTCGATCCGGAGAAGCACCAAACCCTGGGGGCTCTTCGTAACTACTCACGAAGATGCCTGGAAATTGCTCTTCAAGGGCAACGAGAAGCCACCGGTCATAGATTCAGACCGTGGGCATGATCACACCCATCCCACCAATGCAGTAAGTTCTCCTTTTCTCAGGGCGTACCTTCTACTTGTCTGTTCAAGGAGGATGCCTAGTCTTTATTGTATTTCTTCAGGTGTGGACGGAGAGAGCGGAGCGGATTCAGAGTTCGGCTCCGCTGCCCGAAGAGCCAGTCATCCCGCTCCTAGCGAAGATGCTGGTTCCGGCGCCCTATAAGGCGCCGGAGAAGAAGGCCAAGAAGAAAGCCAAGGGGGCCAAAGATGGCACCCGTCGCAAGGGTGCTTCGGACGCGGCGTCCGAAGACGGTGAGACCCATTCCTCCGCCGCCGAGGACAACGAGGAGGAGGAGGAGGAGATTCCTCCCCCTGACGAGGGAAAGAAGAAGAGGGCGGCCTCCATGAATCTAGAGGCGGAGACGCCCAAGAAGGGGAGGGCTCCCTTGCGGACAACTCCGCGTGGGATGTCGACAGCAGTCCGGAGCGACGCCCCCGTACTAAGCCTCAGGCTGCATCGTAAGTGCTAAGACTCATTCATACCCATAAACCCAGCCTCTCCTATTTATTGTACTGACATGGTTAATTATGCTATTGTAGTCCGGCCCACGACAGCTCCCAGCGATCCTCATCGGGGGGATCGCTCGATTCAAAGGCGATGGCCAGCGAGTCACCGCCGACCGCTCACTCTCCCACGGCCAAGGGGGACGACGAGGTGGGGTCCCAAAGGACCTTCCTAGGCCGGGGAGAGGTTCAGGAGGCCGTCAGGGCGGCGCCAGGGGATGACTCCTCGGCCGCCGGATACAGGGGGGAGAAAGCCCCCATGGAGACTGGTGATGAGGGCCGTATTCAGTTCGGCCCTCAGCCGAACTCGATTCCGGAGACCGAGAAGGCTCCGGAATCCGGCATGCAACCTCCTTCGAAGGGGGGGGGGGTACGTCCATTCCGTCGGTGACCCCTGTCCAACCAGGGGCACCGGATAATCTGCTGGAAGCGTTGCGAGGCGCTTCCATTGTGGATGAGCACCGTGTTCTTATGGGCACAGTAATTGAAAGGGTTCAGTCTGCCAAGAGCGGACTAACCAAGGCCTGCAGTAGCCTGCTGACAGGTTTTGAGGTAAGCGACGCAAAAGAGAAAAGTCCATATATAGACTGTAGCCCCTGAGACACTGTCCGGTGTTCGGAAAGAAAAACCGGACAGAGGATCAATTAATTTTCGCAGGGAACAAACTAAATGTGTCTTTATGCTAATAAGCAGGTGATTTTGTTGGCCGCGACCTCGCATACTGCTGAAGTTTCTGAACTGAAGCGAAAGCTGGAGCGGGCCGAGGGAGAGCTCGGCCACGCGAGGAAACAGCTGGAACAGCAGCAAGGTATGCAATGACTTACTATATTATTTTGGAAAGAATAAATGATGTGTATTGACTGTGATGTCATGATTTGCGTAGGAGCGACGACCAAGGTCGAGGCCCTGCAAAAGGCCCTGGCCGAAGCCGAGGAGAAAGCTGTCAAGGAGCAAGCTGCCCGTAAGAAGCTCAAGGCCAGGCTTAATGAGGTTCAGCAAGAGCTCCTAGATGCTGTTAGAAAATGCGAGACCTTGGAGGGTGATGTTTCGGCTCGAGACGCCGAACTCGCCAAGGCTCGCCAAACCACAGAAGAGGCCCGGGTTGAATCCCAGGGCGTCCTCCAGGAAATCCAGGAGGCCAAGAAGATTGCGGCGGTTAAGGCATTTAGTATGCAAAGCAAGTATGTGAAGAAGAAATATTTCTTACTAACCCGTATTCGGAGTTCCGCAAGGGCGTTTGCGGACCTACCGTGCAGTGTGTCAGACGCTGTAGAGTTCTTCCGAGCCGAAGAAGGGAGCTCAATGGAGAAGCTATTCTGGTCGCAATATCTGACGCCAGAGCATCCGATGCCCTTCAACGATCAGCTAAAATAGCTGGTCGAGCTGCACAGGGTGGTCGAACTGGCCATGAAGGATTTGATAATCTGGCTGTGGCCTGCCAAAGCTATACCCAGCAGCTACTTCGGCCTCGTGAAGCGGCTGGTGAATGCCTGTCCTCGGTTGGACGTTGTCAAGCGGTCGGTCTGCATCGAGGGTGCGCGCCTGGCCTTTGCCCATGTCAAGGTCTGGTGGGCGAAGATCGACGCCATCAAGCTTGTGACCGATGGGCCGCCGGAGGGCAAGGAGCACCGCAAGCCCGAGCTGTATTTTGATAGTGTCCTGGAGGGATCCCGCATTGTTGCGGGGCAGTGTGCGAAAGACGTGATCTTTGAATGAATGCATTCATATTTGTCTCGCCCTGTATTTATGAAACAAAGACAATTTGTGTAACATAATGCTTTGTGTTAAATTTTTACTTCCTGTGCGGCCGTTATTATTAAATTTGAGGGTTGACTAGTCGTCGGCTTCAGCCCCCTCGTAGGTAATATGGGGGTGTTCGGGATGGAATCTAAACACTCTTGATCCAATTATTTGGTCCTTGAAGGAGGTGTTTAGCGCAACGAACAAGGCAATCGGACTATAATGCTTTATCACCCTCACTTAGCCATAGGAGTTCGACAATAAAATTTTAGGTGCAGCCCCTGGTATTCGGAAGTCCGAACTGGAGGGGTACTGTAAACACCTGATCGGGTAAGTACCGATCCGTCGTGTGATGCGGGAAAAAACCTCTAGCGATTTGAAACCTCCTAACAGCTGACCGGCTCTCGCCGTATCATGACAGTCAGTTTTCGGCTTTCTCTACTGAGGTGCTCGTCCGGATAAACCGGGACACAATCGCAGTAGATCTCCCTTTACTACCCTAGCCGATATAGCGGAACGTAAGGTAGTAAGCATAGGAGCCGGGCAACCCAACTATTGACCAAAGACATGATTCGGAGCCAATGCATATAATGCTAAATTCGGGGTGCCGAACTGTACTGTAAAAGTGTTCGGACTTTGTTGCCGTAGTGCGGGGCGCTATGAAGCTCCTGGCAATTATGAAACGTACCAAAGTGTACGGGTGCTATGTGATAAAATTATCAGCAAAAAACAAGGGATAACAGAAAGAAAGCAAAGGTAATAAGCTGGGGCCTTAAAAATTTGGGCCGCTGTTTCCATTATAATTTGATAAATGCGTCAAGGCGTATTGATACAAATAGTGCGATAAGCAACAGGCTATTTAACATGCCAAAACCAAGGGGGAGCAGCATGTGGGTCTTGAAGACAGGTAGAGTGATCGTTAAAGAAACCACCTTGAAAATCCCCATATGTTTGTGCTTCTTGTCGTCTTGGTGTATTCATCCTCAAGAGGACCGGTGATCAGGCCATTAGATAGGGCCTACAGGAGTGAAACCTGAAAAGGGAAAAAAGAGGAAAAGTGAAAGTGTATGTGTCCGGGAGCGGTCGAGCCGTACTATGGATCACAAGGTAGGTATGCCTCCGTCTATGCCCATGGTATTTTGAGTGCGTAGTTATGTACGCGCGGTACGAATGCCGCCACTTGATTTAGGCTGGGATGGAGGCTGAATTGCTAGTTGAGCTCTTGATGAGCCGAGATGTCCTGCTGCAGAGTAGACCGGGCCCTTTTAGTGGTGTCTGGGAGTTCGGCCGCCGAATTGAGGTTCTGCTTGAAGAGGCCACTCTGTACTTCTACTGCTAGGGCCACGGTTTGCTCCTCGGTACGGAGGGAGCGTTTCGTGTTTCCATTGACTGTTATGACGCCGTGTGGTCCGGGCATCTTGAGCTTGAGATAAGCATAGTGTGGCACCGCGTTGAATCGAGCAAATGCGGTTCGTCCAAGCAGTGTGTGATAGCCGCTGCAGAAGGGGACGATATCGAAGATTAGCTCTTCGCTTCAGAAGTTGTCCGGAGATCCGAAGACAACCTCTAGTGTGGTTGAGCCCGTACAACGGGCCTCTACACCTGGTATGACTCCTTTAAAGGAAGTCTTTGTGGGCTTAATCCGTGATGGGTTAATGCCCATTTTGCGCACTGTGTCCTGATAAAGCAGGTTGAGACTGCTGCCACCGTCCATCAGGACCCGCGTGAGGTGGAATCCGTCGATTATTGAATCGAGGACCAGTGCGGCCGACCCGCCGTGACGGATACTGGTCGGATGGTCTCGGTGATCAAATGTGATCTGGGAGGAGGACCATGGATTGAATTTTGGGGCGACTGGCTCCATCACGTAGACGTCCCTGTGTGCGCGCTTGCGTTCCCTCTTGGGGATGTGGGTAGAGTATATCATGTTCACCGTTTTGACCTGAGGGGGAAACTCCTTCTGTCCCCCAGTGTTCGGTGGCCGAGTATCCTCGTCATCATCCTCTCTTTGCAACCCCTTCTCCTTGTTCTCGACATTTAACTTGCCGCCCTGTTTAAAAACCCAACAATCTCTGTTGGTGTGGTTGGCTGTTTTTCTGGGGTGCCATGTATCTGGCACGGACGATAGAGTATGCGGTCCAGGCTGGATGGGCCTGAATTGTTCTTATTGTACGGCTTCTTCCGCTGACCGGACTTGGAGCCACTGAATCCGGCGTTGACCGCCGTGTGATCGGTGTGGTTGCCATTGTTTCGACATTTGTGCCTATTGCGTCGGAGCTTGCCGTTGCTGTCCTTGGCTTCAGCGGTGCCAGGATCGCTTGCATTATTGTTGCAATGGGCTAGCCAACTATCTTCGCCCATGCAAAAGCGGGTCATAAGTGCCATAAGAGCCGCCATGGACTTTGGCTTTTCCTACCCGAGATGTCGGGCGAGCCATTCATCGCGGTTGCTATGCTTAAAGGCCGCTAGGGCTTCGGCGTCCGGACAGTCGACTATCTGGTTCTTCTTAGTTAAGAACCTAGTCCAGAATTTCCTGGCTGATTCCCCAGGCTATTGGACTATATGACTTAAATCATCTGCATCCGGAGGCCGGACATATGTTCCTTGGAAGTTGTCCAAGAAGGCTTCTTCCAAATCTTCCCAGCTGCCGATAGAGTTTTCTGGCAGGCTGTTCAACCAGTACCGAGCTGGTCCTTTGAGTTTCAATGGGAGATATTTGATGGCGTGGAGATCATTGCCCCGAGCCATATGAATATGAAGGAGGAAATCCACGATCCAGACCGCAGGGTCTGTTGTCCCATCATATGATTCGATGTTACAGGTTTAAACCCTTCTGGGAATTCATGGTCCATTACTTCGTCAGTGAAGCAAAGAGGATGTACGGCGCCTCTATATCGGGCCACATCACGACGTAGCTCTGATGAAGTCCGTTTGCGGCGTTCGGCCCGGGCGTGACCGGGCTTGTTACGTCCGAATAGGTGGTAGTCGTCGTGTGTCGGGGCACGCCCTCGCGATCCGTAGATCGATCTAGTATGTCCTGCATTATTATCCAATTTTTGGCACAGGTCATAGGTATGTCCCCGAGCTGTTTTATCTCTACCTTTACGATGAGGTGGGGCTGGCTGGTGTTTGACTTGAGTTGCCGCCTTGTCCCGACTCCGTGGTGGTCGATCAGCCGCATTGCATGATGATGGTATGGGCTCCAACGCCTCATCATCGAATTGAGGTAGCAATTTACGTTGCGGGTAACTTTTGGCTGGGCGCTTGAGGCCGTATTCCTCGGCTGCCAGGACATCAGTCCATTTATCGTTCAGCAGATCTTGATCAGCTTGAAGCTACTGCAGCTTCTTTTTCAGGCTCCTTGCAGTGGCTATTAGATGGCGCTTAAAGCGCTCCTGCTTGAGGTGTTCCTCAGGCACGGTAAAGTCTTCGTTGCCGAGGCTCACCTCCTCCTCGGAGAGTGGCTGATAGCTACCATCCTTCGAGTCTTCATTTATGGCATGTTCACCAGGGCTGACTTGCCCATCCTCCTGATTGTCCTGTTCGGCGGTTTGTTCGTCGAGGTCTTCTACGTCTTCGGCACCGTCCGGGGTGTTGTCGTCTCCTGTGCCGGTGTTGCTGTCCTTGCTGCGGCGTGGTTTAGAGCGGCGCTGCTGACGCCGACACTTTGGTTGTGTCTTAGAGGGGTCATCCTCCAATGGGTTTTCCTTGTCATCGCCGCTATTATCTTTTGGCGTATCCACCATGTATACGTCGTATGAGGAAGTGGCCGTCCATCGTCCGGTGAACGGCATGGCTTGGGCCTCATCTTCTCCGGCATCGTCGTCCATACCGTCGATGTCCTCGGAGTCATAATCGAGTGTGTCGGTTAAGTCATCGACAGTGGCTATGAAGTGGGTGGCGGGCGGGAAGCAAAATTCTCCATCATCAACCTCCCGTTCGAACCGGACATAATTTGGCTGTGAGTCTCCCGCCAAGGACAGATTCTTTAATGAGTTTAGCACATCGCCGAAAGGCGAGTGTCGGAAGATGTCTGCGGCGCTGAATTCGAAGCTCGATAACCGATCAAGCTCGGCATCCGCGGACGCACATGGTTTGGAACTTATAGCCGGAAACGAGTCCGGAGCTCCGGTGACACAGATATCACGTGAGGCTAAGTCTGTGTGCGGCTCCAACGCTGCAGAATCTGTGGTCTCCGTGGTGGGGTTGAGCTTCCCGTCCTCGGATGGCGCGATACGCTCCAGATCTAAGGCCAGAGTAGTTACAGGAGCTATCTCCTGGATGTGGTCCGATGACAGATTTAGGTCATGTTTATCGAGGTGATAGGGAGCGGCAGCCGCGGTCTAGAATCCGTCGAAGATCAAGTCTCCGCGGATGTCCGCGACATAATTCAAGCTCCCGAATCTGACCTGATGGCCAGGGGCATAGCTTTCGATCTGCTCCAGATGGCCAAGCGAGTTGGCCCGCAGTGCGAAGTCGCTGAATACGAAGATCAAAGGGGTCATCAAACCTCTTGACGACGGCATAGTGGAACTCTCAATGAAAGCACCAATCACTACAAAAAAATACACTTCCATGATGAGACGTGTTTGTCACAGTAGGTCACGTTTTCTGTCATGCATGTACATCCGTGACAAATTTATGACAGAATCAAGATAGTCATACTTGTGCTGTCGTAGAAGTTGTTCCATGACATTACCAAAATTATCATCACGGAAGTGTCCACTTCCATGACGATAAATCGCGCGTCACAGAAGTGCTTTCATCAAGGGTGACTGACACGTGGCATCCACTGTAACGGAACGCCGTTAAGCTATCGGGTCCGGTTTTGGATCTGATAACCCGTTAACAGCCCGGACCAATGGGGATTTTCCACGTGTAAAATTCTGATTGGTTGACGGAAACACATGTCAGCTCCGCGTTGGCACAGGTGTCACGCATCCAATGGGCGAGATGCGCCTATGATATGCTGACACGTGGACCGGCCCAAAAGTGGCCCATAAAGTTTAAATGGGCCGACTCAACTAAAGGCCCACAAGATTTTGCGGTCCATAATGGGCCAGCCCAGCAAAAGGCCCACGAGATTTTTCGTATCATAATGGGCCAGCCCAACTAAAGGCCCACGAGATTTTGTGGGCCATAATGGCCGGCCCAGCTAAAGGCCCGTGAGATTTTGCGGACCATAATGGGCCGGCCCAGATAAAGGCCCAAAATTCTCAGTTAAGGCCCGTACGGTTAGTGTCAAATCGGCCCGTCAACGGCCTGTCCTGAACTTGTCATCATCGCGGCCCATGATCACTTCTGGCCCGTTAACAGTCCGCTAAGTATATGGGCCGAATTACGGCCCGGTGTATTTCTGGCCTGTTAAAGGTCCTGCTTCATTTGGGCCCATTTACAGGCCATTAAAACTTTTGGCCCATAAACGACCGTGAAGGATTTGGGTCATATTCGGCCATGTCTGACATTCGCCCTGTTAGCGGCCCACTATAGATTTGGGCCACTTTCGGCCTGTTGTGATTTTCAGCCTGTTAACGTCGGACAAAATCCATGGGCCATATGTGGCCCAACGTCACATCGGGCCCATATAAAAATGACGATAATCTAGCCCGACTGAACTTCCGGCCTGTTAAAGGCCCGTGTATTAGGTCGGCGCATTTACGGCTCGTCCGAATTTCGGCCTATGAAAGATCCGCATCGTAAATGGGCCCAATCTCACTTTCGGTCTTTTAAAGGCCCATGTTTTTTATGGGCTCGAGATATTTACACCTGTAAACGACCTATTGTTACTGAGGGCCCAAATTATGTTTAGGCCTGTTAAAGGCCCACTATGGGCACATGCCTACCAGAAAAATATGAAATCTTATGCTGATTTAGGCCCAGATATTTTTAGTGGGCTACATGTAAATTTCGGCCCATAATCATATTTATCCCAATTGGAATGGGCCCGACGAATGTTGGCATGTTGGGCTCCTACGAAGCTTTCGGCCGAATACATTACTAAGATAAACCTACACTATACAAAAATAGCGTCGTAATTATTGCAGCCTTTGGCAACAGCATAAATGCTGTATCACAACAAAAGGCCTGTTGGCATAAAGTTTACAGTCCTTGCAGATAAAAGCACCATCAGATGTATAGAAGCACAGATCATTTGACCTGAGTGCTAATGTTTCAAGCTGTAGAATCTGATGGAGCAGCACGAGCTTCACCTTTTTTCCGCCATTGCTCTTGAACAACGAAGCGAATGTCTGATAGTCTGGTTTCAAAACCATTCATATCTTGACGACATTTTTCAACCACTATTATTGTTTCCAAAATGACGTCCATTAGGGATTGGACTTGTGTCTAGAGCACAGATATATCACTCTGTCTAGCAGGAAGATTTTGTTCAATAGGCGATTTGGACGAGGTTACCTTGACAACCAACCCAGAATTACGCAGGAAGGTGCTTTTTGCACTGTTAGTGGAGAGATACTGACGCACTGCAGCAAGAGGTGACATTGTGCATGTGGTAGCCTCGTCACCTTCAAGTGGTTGTGGCTGTTCAATCATTTTTTCCATAGCTTCCTAAAAGTTTGAACTTGTAGATTAGTGTACCAGATAAGTTACTAATGAGACAAAAACAAACCAAGTAGTTAAATGAACACACCACAGTACCAATCAGTTCAAAGGCAGGAGGAGTAAGGACTTACAACAGCGGCTTGAACTTATGTGCTCATGCCCTTCATCTTGCTGGTGTGGCAATCCTTGAAGATTTTCACTGCATTCGGTTCAGGTTCTTTTTGGTCCGCACATGCTTTCCTCTGTATTTGGAACAAGTCAATATAGATACGGTAATATGGCACAGAAAAAAGAAGGAAGTAGCAGCTATTTACAAGAGCCTCGCAGTGTGCAATATAGCTACGAGATCCTGTTGTCTGTTGGAATTTCACTTTAGAACGGTTGGTCTTGTTCTTCAAACAGTTAGCCTAGAAGAAGATACACTTGTAAGGCACATACATAAATACAAGTTCAATATGTGGTCTGATCAAATACATATAGCCTACCTGATACTTTGGATCAGACCAGTGTTTAACGAGGGCTGTCCAGTCTTCATCTGTAATATATTCCACTGGAGATGTTTGGGCGATTTCATTATTAGCCTTGCCTTCAAAGTGAGATTTTCTAAAGTGGTACCGATACTGTCGCAGAGCAGACTGAAAAACATGAGTGCATGCTTGTTTAGTTGCATCATCTTTCGGATCCAACTTGAACCTCATCTGTTGAAAAAGAATGTGAGTCTTATTAGGAGGAAGCTAAAAAGTATGGGCAGAGCAAGACAATATTACTAATTGCGATGAATAACATTACTTACGGATAAATGGTCAAGGAAGGTGTTAAACTGGGTATTGTCTTTCTCATTCCTGTACTGGATCCACGTTGGGAGGATACGTGCATGACACCTAACGGCAACTGCTGCCTCTGATACTAACTTGGCTGACTCTGTAGCATCACGTGGCCTTTTTAAACCTGCCTCAAAATGGATCTCCATTCTTCCTTCTTTAGATTTTGTTAATCTATCAAGCATTATCCCTGATGTTTGTTTCCGCTTGCGTTGTGGTGCTAGTTCAACAACGAATATGGAAAGTGTTAGTGTACATCAAACTATGAGAGTACATATAAAGGAGCATGCAACTGCAACTTGACTCGGTCAGGTACCGTCTTGGTGTTGATGCTCATGAGGTTCATCTGATCTTGCCAAGTCCTGTTGTGTCAGTGGTGCTTCGGAAGTAGTGTTAGGTGTGAAGGCAGCTTGGGAACTGGCCAGTTCCGGAGCAAACGAACGAGTAACTCGTTGAGATGCTGGTACAGTTGAAGTGGATGCTGCAGCTGGTGGAGCAGGTGATACTGTGTTTGTAGATTTAGCCGGTGGATTTGGACCTTCTACTGCACTATAAGTACCAGCAAAATCTGGACGGCCGATCCTTTTCCGTTTGACCCGACGAGTAACACCACTCCCTACTATATTATTTTCCTTGCTCTTTTTTGACTTTGCCATGTCAAGCCGTACCCACAACACAAAAGAATAAAATCGCTCTTCAGAACTCATTGATGCATGATACAGACAAGCAATACTTTGATGTAAGACAACCGTATGAGGATGGAATATGTAAGGAAAACAGGGGGCATGACATATTTACAGCTACGATGTGTAAACTAAGCAGAAGGATTTTCAAGAAAATAGAAGTGATGCAAGCTAGACATCATATGAAAGATGCAACCAATATTACTCTGCCAAGTTAAAAGTGTCTTGTCATAAGTGGCAATTGAAAAAATTAGAAGCATTACAACGTAGAAATCAATGCAAGATGCAACCACTATCAAACTGCCATGTTAAAAGTGTCCAATCATGAGTGACTAATGCGGGATACACAACAATAGTACTTTGATGTAAGAACATGGTATGATAGATAGATGCAGTGTATTCTAGACACATAACGCCATGTCATATGCACATGTATAACGTATGAACTCAGTAGGTGCAATTTAATCAAAATAGAAGTAATACAGGCTAGACAACATATGCAACATGAAACCAATTATCACACTGTCAACTTAGAGCAAGCACCTGCGATGGAGTACGGGAGATTAACTCATTATGTAGACTTGGGACTTCAACTTCATTAGCAGTAGTAGTGGCAAATCTAGAGAGTCTCTGTTTGCGTCGGTGCGGAGGACCACCAACATCCCCTAACTTACTCTTTTCCTTCCTATTTTCTGATATTGCCTTATGAAGTCAAAACCACAAGAAGATGAATAAAATTAGCTCTGCATAACTGGTTGATGCATGATACAGACGAACACTACTTTGATGTAAGGCAAGCGTAGGATAGGAGGATGGAATATATACAAAAAAGACAGCGTTTCATATTCACACGTACGATAGGAGGATGGAATATGTATGAAAAAACAGTAAGCGGAAGGCATTTCAACAAAATTAGAAGAAATGAAAGCTAGGCACCATATGAACATGCAACCAATATCACTCTATCAGGTAAAAAGTGTCTCGTCGTAAGTGCCATTTCAAGAAATTAGAAGCAGTACAAGCTAGAAGACAATGCAAGATGCAACCTACATCACAGTCCCAAGTTAAATGTGTCTTATGGGTAAGTGATCGTTGCAGGTATAAGTTGTAAGCTACGCAGATGCAATTCAACATAATCAGAAGCAATACAAACTAGACATCATACGGAAAACGCAACCACATATAACAGTTCCAAGTTAGAGCAAGCACCTGTGATGGTGGAGTAGGGGAGATGTGCTCATCATGTACACGTATGTTCTAGAAACAGGAACACGTGTCATATTCACAGGCATTATGTGTAAAGTAAGCAGATGCAATTCAACAAAGTTAGAAGCAATACAAGCTAGACATCATACGCAACATGCAACCACATATAATAGTGCCAAGTTAGAGCAAGCACCTGTGATGGTGGAGTAGGGGAGATGTGCTCATCATCTACACAACTACGTTGACTGTCTAGCCTTGCGTTGTCTTGCGAATCTTGTTGGGAGGATGGCGGAGTAGAATCTGTAGAGAACCTCCGTTTCAGTTGCTCGGAAGGACCACCATCATCCAATGCCTTGCCAATTTCCTTCAGCTTTATTGATTTTGCATTGTGAGGTCAAACCGACAAGAAAAAGGAATATAATTCGCTCTTCAGAACTCATTCATGCATGATACTGACGAACACTACTCTGATGAAAGGCAAAGTCATGATACGAGGATGGAATATGTACGAAAAAATGGACGGCTTGACATATTCACACCTATGATGTGGTAACTAAGCAGAAGGCACTTCAACAAATTAGAAGCACTGCAAACTAGACACCATATGAAAGGTGCAATCAATATCACTCTGCCAAGTTAAAACTGTCTCGTCATAGGTGGCGTTCATCAAACTAGAAGCAATACATGCTAGAAATCATATTCAAGACGCAAACCAATATCACACTGCCAACTTAAAGGTGTTCCATCATAAGTGACTGATGCAGGATACACAAGAAGAGTAGTTTCATGTAAGAACATGGTGTGATAGACAGATATAGTATGTACCAAAAACAGGAAAGCGTGTCATATTCACACGTATCATGTGTAAGCTAAGCAGATGCAGTTTACACTAATTAGGAGCAATACAAGCTAGACACCATATGCAACATGCAACCAGATATCACACTGCCAAGTTAGAGCAAGCACCTTGGATGGTGGAGTAGGGGAGCGGAGACTTGGACCTTGTAATGCACTATCAGTACAAGGAGAATCGGTACAGATGCTCCGTTTACGTTGCTGCAGAGGACCACCATCATCGCCTTCCTTACTCTTTTCCTTCCTCTTTCTTGATTTTGCCTTGTCAAGTCAAACCCACAAGAAAAAGGAATAAAATTTGCTCTTCAGAACTCATTGATGCATGATACTGACGAACACTACTTTCATGTAAGGCAGCCGCATGATAGGAGGATGGAATATGTATGAAAAACAGGACGGCGTGACATATTGACATGTATGATGTATAAAGTGTAAACTAAGCACAAGGTGCTTGAACTTGTTAGAATCAATGCAAGCTAGAAACCATATGAAAGATGAAACCAATATCACTCTGCCAAATTAAAAGGGTGCCCTAACAAATGTATTTGACCAAATTAGAAGCAATACATGGCAACAGGCTAGAAATAATATGCAATATGCAACGAATAAAGGTGACTCATCGTAAGTGATTGATGCAGGATACAGAAGAGAGGTAGTTTCATGTAAGAACAAGGTTAACACATAGATGTAGTGTGTACCAAAAATAGGAAGGCATGTCATATTCACAGGTATAATGTGTAAACTAAGCAGATGCAATTTACCCTAATTAGAAGCATTACAAGCTAGACACCGTATGCAACATGCAACCACATATCACACTGCGAAGTTAGAGCAAGCACCTGTGATGGTGGTGTGGGGGAATTGCGGTCATCAACTAGAGAGCTACGTTGACTATCTTCATTTAGCCTTGCTGTTTCTTGAGAATCATGTGGGGAGGATGACACTGCACTCTTTAAACGAGTATGGCGTCTCACAGTAACCCACCCGGGTGACTGTCTCATCATAAGTGATTGACGAGGGATACAAAAGAGCATTAGTTTGATGTACGAACATGGTTAATAGACATATGTAGTATGTATCAAAAACAGGAAGGCATGTCATTATCAAAGGTATAATGTGTAAAGTAAGCAGATGCAATTTAACCAAATTGGAAGCAATACAAGCTAGACACCATATGCAACATGCAACCACATTTGACAGCGCGAAGTTAAAGCAAGCACCTGGGATGGTTGTGTGTGGCAATTGAGATCATCAACTGCAGAGCTACGTTTACTGTCTCCAACTGCTGACACTGCATCCTTTAGAGCGCTGAAACGCTTAGTGCTTATCTTCGAATTACACTGGAGCGACTTCTGTCTTTTCTTTTCAGCATTCATCAACACTGCGTCAGAGTCTGAAATACCCATGCATAAAAAAACAATAGTGTGAGTATGGGTGAAGTGTGTGCACAATTAGTACAGTGTAAAGGTAGCAGATAGCAGGTCGGTGAGAAATAAATGACGGGAGACATATGATAGCTCTACAACATGCATGGCACACTAAATTACTACAGGATTCTATGAAAATAACATTCGACTGAAAACAAATAGGTCAGTCCATTTTTTCTGCACCGTCCGATGTACAAAGAACGGGCAGATCGCCTTCATCTACCTCCAGCCAGTCAGTGTTGACGATCTTCCTCGAAACGGCAGCGACCACCGGCCCAGTCCCCTGCCTGCGCCCTCCCCTCGACCTCACCGCACCGCCGTGCTTGGCACCGCCCCCGGCAATCCACTCAAGCCCCGCCGACCTCCAGACCGGGCGCAAGCAGCTCCTGCGCCCCACACCCCTAAGATACACACCGATGCGCCGCTTCCCCGGCGAACAGGCGGACTAGGTGCTCCGCGCGCCTAAGCGGGTGCTGCTTCTTTTAATTGCGGTTCGACTGACCCTGAATTGAAATCCAGGCGGGCTACTGACCTCTAGCAAAGGTGAAATAGTAAAGGGAGGAAACCTTGTGCATTTAGTATCATGAAGAAGATGCAGTAAGAAGCGTTCAACTAGTTTCTTTCGTGGGATGAATACGGTGTGAGCAGAGACGTAAGGTTTGCACGAATAAGGGAAGAGGAGTACCTCTTTCTGCTGGCAGTGCTGTGTCCTCCTTCTGTTTTTCCAACGATCTTCTTGTGGTTCGCTGGAAACGAGAAGTTGTGGAGGACGGTGCAGCCTTGGACGAACCCATGGCCAAGTTGTTGAGTGTGGTGCGGTGGCCGTCTGTCGGCGGCGGGGAAGCAGATCCGAGGCGGCGAACGACGGCGTAGCGGGAACAGCTCTGGTGCGGTGGACGGTTGCAACAGTGGAGTGGCAGCAGTAAGGCGCAGGACGGCATGGTCGGAGTAGTTCTGGTACGGCGCACGTCGGCGTCGGCGTCGGCGTCGGCGTCGTGGAGGCAGCTCTACATCGGCTTCAACTGCTAAGTCCTTGAGGGCGTTGCAGTTGCAGTTGCGTTGGACGACGACGTCGGGGTACCGGCTCTGGCGTGATGGAGGAGGGCGGCGGTGGATTGGGCGCTATGGGGTGGAGGACGGAGGAGGCTGGGCATTCGCGGCTGGTGGAGAGGGCGTTTTGGCGCCCACGGAGTATGAATGGGGAAATGGAGGGAGGCGGTGAACTAAGGGGGAACAATGTTTCGGTTTGGGACGCGCTTGTTTGAAATTTGGGGAAAGTTACAAACTTTGCCCCCATCTAAAATTTCGGACATATTGTGGGTTGGGGGTAGGACAGTAATCTCAGGTGTCCCAAATGTGGGCGGGATAGATTTCGGCCGAGCGCATGGGTGTTTAGGCGCCCACGGCGTATGAATGCTTCTCGGAGGCGGTTGAGACTGGCGTATTGGTGAAGTTACAAACCTACCCCGGTTTAGACCTTTGGACATCGGGCCGATAGGCTACACGGGCCAGAGTCAGGACAGTAATTTCCTACCACCAAACATTAGTCTCGCGCGGTTTCGGGTGACCAGAGGCCTATTTGGCGCTTCGTTCAATATTTGGGAGCAGAAGCATTAACGTTTTCGGTTCTCTTGAATTGAACATTCAGGATTTGTCAAACTTCACAAATCTTTACTCTTGAAAATCCTAAAGCTACGATTATTTTGGAATGGAGGTGGTACATTTGAATATACATTGTACACGAGTATATATTAAAAAATATGCAACTTACCTCAGTTCATGCATGGTTCCAGATATAATCTCCTTGGTTGCAAAAAAAAGTTAGACATGCGTATGAATATATATAGCATGTTCAAACGCACAACAAAGATTGATGCCCCCTTTTACATCTGATTTACAAATGCCATTATCTCGGGTTCAAATAGATGAATGCACTTCCTATGAATTCGAATCTTCGAAACCCCCTTTATGTTGAATTCGACATGTATTCTATTTCGTAGCTAGCAATTTGGAATGTATCCATGCAAGTGACAAATGTATAAAGTGCTTCACACTAACAACATGGAGTGCACTAATTAATGTTTATATATGAATTGCAAAAGCATCCATTGCCTGTATTTCAAACCGCTCTCACTCTATGGATCGATAATATGAAATAAACACATGCACATGCTAGAATTCAATAGAGTATGGGTGTCTGATAGACCGATTTTCGTTCATACGCAATTTGCAAAATTCATGATCTCATCCAAAAATAATAATGCCATTTATATTTAATTTAATGCGTAGAACCGCCTTTTACACGTAGATGCACTATGCCTCGGCCCGTTCTCACAAACGCGCTATATCTCTCTCTATCTACCGCATAAGTGCACACACTTTATATGCATCGGCATTTCTCTTTCACACATGCTCACAATCTCTCTCGGGGTGTCGGGGAGTCTCACGCACATGCTCTCTCTGTATCTCTCTCTCTCTCTCTCTCTCTGTCTGACTACTATGTACCACTCTTTTCACTAATCTCAGTTGGAAAACACTATTTCTCTCACATGCATATATACACACGCACGGTCTGTACTAGCCCTCTATACGCACATATATGTGCCTACGTGTCTCCCGCACGCACATTATCTTTAGGCCTCTCTCGCACACATTGCCCCCCCCAGGCACACCTCTCTCTTAGTAGTTGGCAGATATGATTCCATCATATCATTCGGTAGGATATCCTTGACTGTTAGGCTAGATGGTAATACGAGGCAAAGTTTTACCCTAGTGCAGACCCTTGCAGTTGAGGAAAAAGCCTACTCCTGGTACTGTATATTAGTGATAGGGGTGTGTACAAAGTACACGTGAATACCAGGCATTGTGCGTGTGTGTATACTATCGACGAACTAGCCCCAAGCTTCTATAACATACTGGGGGCCTAGGGTTACAAATCATATATAGTCGGCTTATCACCAGTGGGGATAGAGTCCTCCGCGACTCTGGTAGCTAGCTTCATGTTGTACGCCGAGTCCTCCACATGGGTCTTCGTATAACGCGTCTCGATCCAACCTATGTGGCGCAGGATGGAACCGACCCATGAGTCCTCATGTTGACCCACCACAACTAGAAATGATGTGCCCACCACACCACACACGCAATCGGCCACTAAGAAAATAAGCATATACAATAGTACAATGTTATACATGAAAGTTAATTGCATGGTGCATCCAAAAATATTTGTTCTGCATTGTGAATGTTTATATATTCTCCTAAAATATTAGTCACGGGAAAGAGAAACGAAGGGCATATCTCTCCTTGTCTCCACCGGACATCCCCTCTTTCTACACCACTTTCACGTACGCACACAAACTATCTCTCGGCCCTCTAAAAGTATGCATGCCCACGACACATTCATGCATGGCGGTCACTGTATTTCAAGCTAAAGCACTATACGGTCACTGGAGTTCAGAATATGCTCATTACGGTCACCGTATACATTCTCGTGGTGATCATATGGTATCTAGCTCACGACACGTCTCCGTATTTTCTTGATGACACTGACGGACTTTGCATTTTATGCGTGCTTCGTATTTTGTTGATGACACTTACGGTCATTGTATTTGAAGCGAAAGCACGATATGGTCACTGGACTTCAGAATAAGCTCATCACGGTCACCACATACATTTTGTCGTGCTAACCAACATGTGGTTGGATGGTTAGGAGGACAGTGGTTTCTCGAGCCCACCAGGGTTTAAGTCCAGTTGCTCGCATTTATCCTGGGTTAATTTCAGTATTTTCCGGCGATGTGCGTTCAGTGGGAGGAGACGTTCCACTCGACTACTGCTACCTCTTGAGCACTGCGTTGGTTTTCCCTTGAAGAGGAAAGGGTGATGCCGTAAAGCAGCGTAAGTATTTCCCTCAGTTTTTGAGAACCAAGGTATCAATCCAGTAGGAGACCACGCACGAGTCCCTCGCACCTACACAAACAAATAAAATCCTCGCAACCAACGCAATAAAGGGGTTGTCAATCCCTTCACGGTCACTTACGAAAGTGAGATCTGATAGATATGATAAGATAATATTTTTGGTATTTTTATGATAAAGATGCAAAGTAAAGAAAGCAAAATAAAAACGGCGCCAGAAATAGCTTGTTGTCAGGAGATTAAATATGATGGAAAATAGACCCGGGGGCCATAGGTTTCACTAGTGGCTTCTCTCGAGAGCATAAGTATTACGGTGGGTAAACAAATTACTATTGAGCAATTGACAGAATTGAGCATAGTTATGAGAATATCTAGGTATGATCATGTATATAGGCATCACGTCCGCGTCAAGTAGACCGACTCCTGCCTGCATCTACTACTATTACTCCACACATCGACCGCTATCCAGCATGCATCTAGAGTATTATGTTCAAAAGAACCGAGTAACGCTTTAAGTAAGATGACATGATGTAGAGGGATAAACTTATGCAATATGATATAAACCCCATCTTGTTATCCTCGATGGCAACAATACAATACGTGCCTTGCTGCCCCTACTGTCACTGGGAAAGGACACCGCAAGATTGAACCCAAAGCTAAGCACTTCTCCCATTGCAAGAAAGATCAATCTAGTAGGACAAACCAAACTGATAATTCGAAGAGACTTGCAAAGATAACCAATCATACATAAAAGAATTCAGAGAAGATTCAAATATTGTTCATAGATAAACTTGATCATAAACCCACAATTCATCGATCTCAACAAACACACCGCAAAAGAAGATTACATCTAATAGATCTCCACGAGAGAGGGGGAGAACATTGTATTGAGATCCAAAAAGAGAAAAGAAGCCATCTAGCTAATAACTATGGACCCGAAGGTCTGAGGTAAACTACTCACACATCATCGGAGAGGCTATGGTGTTGATGTAGAAGCCCTCCGTGATCAATGCCCCCTCCGGCGAAGCTCCGAAAAAGGCCCCAAGATGGGATCTCACGGGTACAGAAGGTTGCGGCGGTGGAATTAGGTTTTTGGCTCCGTATCTGGTAGTTTGGGGGTACGTAGGTATATATAGGAGGAAGAAGTACGTCGGTGGAGCAACATGGGCCCCACGAGGGTGGAGGGCGCGCCCGGGGGGGGGGGGGGGGGGTAGGCGCGCCCCCTGCCTCATGCCCTCCTGGTTGCTTTCTTGACCTAGGGTCCAAGTCCTCTAAATCACGTTCGTTCCAAAAATCACGTTCCCGAAGGTTTCATTCCGTTTGGACTCCGTTTGATATTCTTTTTCTACAAAACTCTGAAATAGGCAAAAAACAACAATTCTGGGCTGGGCCTCCGGTTAATAGGTTAGTCCAAAAATAATATAAAAGTGTATAATAAAGCCCATTAATGTCCAAAACAGAATATAATATAGCATGGGATAATAAAAAATTATAGATACGTTGGAGACGTATCAACTACGAGGCACCTATGGTGACTTCGTAAAATCTCAAGATCATATGCTGGCCCACTCTCTCGAAGGTGCTCATAGGGGTAGGGTCTGCGTGTGCGTGCTTATAGCGGTGAGTGCTTGCGCGTATGTATGAGCCCTTGCGTCTGTACCGTGTTAACAAAATACATGTCATGATTATACGGTCACTGGCTCACCCGTACAACTCCGTTTTTGTTGATGACACAATCAATTGACCAGTCAAACGTTTCACGTGGCGCAACTGGTGTTGCACTATCGGGGCGCGTAACCATGGGGCCCACCTGTCAGGCCGTATATGAAAGAAAGAAATGGTAGTTTGAGTCTGTACTGTGTTAATAAAATACGGAGTACATTTTAGGGTGATCATACGGTCACTGGCTCACCATACAGCTCCGTAATTTGTTGATGACACGATCAATTGACCAGTCAAACGGTCCACATTCAGCAGCGCACATTACCATATGGCCCACCCGTCAGCGCGTATATGAAGGACAGAAATGGTAATAAATTAGTGGTCGGTGGGTACTCGAAGGCGGTGGGGGCGCGTTGATTGGGCGGTGGGGTGGGGATCGCCGGAGAAAAAGCTCGGCGCGGGGGGGCCTAGAGGGATGGCCGGTGCGGCGGCGGACCGGCGGTGAGGAGTGGTTTCGGGGCGGGCGGGGCGGCGTGGCGGCGCGGGCCGGCCGCGGGTGGCGGGGGCCGACGGTTCGGCCAATGGTGGCTGGCGGCTCAGGGGGGTGGAGTTTGATGATAAACTGCAGGCCCTTGATTTCGTATCCAACGGCTGGAAAATCTAATGACCAGAGATGAAAAAGTCAGTCGACTGACGTGTAGCCTCCCCCGCACGTACACATGCACACACGCAAGACACGCACGCATGCAGGCGTGCAACACTGACACGTACACATATCAAACACACGCACGCATGCAGGCGTGCAACACTGATGCGTACACATGCACTCACGAACACACGCACGTACGCACACATGCATGCAACACTGAAACGTACCCATGCACGCACGCAACACTCGCATGCCTGCATGCACACAGCACATGACGCAAGACACACACTCAACTATACGTGCATGCACCCTTTGTTAAGGACATGGATTGTTACGGGTATTAATCAATCTTATCTATGATAAGCAGAACATTGATTTTTGTAGCGGTCTTTATGAATCACAACGTATCGAACGGGCTATCAACATAGTAGGCTTATCTACATGAAAAGGATGACGTCACACTCAATGAACAATCATCGGTTTATGAAATGCCCGCTTCTGACCGCCCTGGCCCACCAAAGATTCCTTTGGTGTGCGCTGCCTGCGTTGGGTCACTGACATGCAGGCCATGTACCCAAAGAGCCCACACGTCAGTGGAAGAACGGTGTGCTATCCTACGTTAGAGTCGAGGGCGCCACTCGCTGCACGCCCGGCTGAACACGCCTCCTTGCCGCATTCAAACGCCTCCATGAAACCCGCCCGTGTGGAAGCCGAGAAACCCACTCTGGACACACGTCCGTTCATGACCGAGCCGGCATTAAACGCAATGCCGGCCGAGCTCCTCCCGTCCGCCATCTATTTAATCTCCTATTTAAACGAGGCCAAACGCCGGCCAAGAATCGCACACCTCCGCCGCTCCCCTATCTCCTCCTTCACCATTTTGTCCACTCTTACAATGGCTTACGAAGAGTAGTTATTCCACATCCAAGCCGGCTGGGTGGCCCGCGGAGCCCGCCAGATACGAGCTATGCAGCTCGCTGGTCCACCTCCCTCCCCTCGCCCGATGGAGCCAGTTGCCGCCCCAAGCCAGCGCGCGGTTCAGCAACTCGCCGCTCCAGGCCAGCTCGACGAGGAGCAGCGCACGGGCGTCGTTGCTGCCGTCCACGCCGCCGCCTCGTACCGTGTCTCACGTAGGTGGGGGACGTGCACGAAGAGAAGAGGTGCACGCACGGCGCATGTACTCCCGTCTCTTTCCCAACCACACCCGCGCGGGTACACGGTGGAGCTCATTTCTGTACGAAAAGGCAGCCCACGTGGTAACTTGACACGTGTACTGGTTGTCCACTAGATGGAGGGAGGATCGTCTACCACGGGTGAACAAACAAATTGCGACTTGACGCGTTATGTTAAAAAAGAGGCAAACCATGTGGGGCCTACCTTAGAGGCAAGGCTCTATACACTAGAGTACTTTTGATGTGTCCCGTCAACTCGTAGAACGAGGAGAAGCTTGCTTAGTACACTGTCTCCCCCGCCCACAGGCGCGGTGGCTCGTAGGATGAGGTGAAGCTTGCTTACTACGCCTTACGCCCGCTCCCT
Source organism: Triticum aestivum (assembly GCF_018294505.1). Lineage (NCBI taxonomy): Eukaryota > Viridiplantae > Streptophyta > Magnoliopsida > Poales > Poaceae > Triticum > Triticum aestivum. Next base: position 435,438,751 of record NC_057799.1, read on the forward strand.
CGCCCACGTGCGCGGTGGCTCGCAGGACGAGGAGAAAATTTTACTAGTACTCCCTCCGTTTACTCCTCGTCCCTACTACCTTGGTTAGAGAGATTATCATATTGTTTGGAATATATATGTCCTTTAGTACTCCCTCCATTTACTTATACAAGGCCACTAAAAAATACATTTTGCATCTATACAAGGCCACAAATAGTAATCGAGGCAAAAGTTACTACTCCCTCCTTTCCAGTTTATGGCTCAATTTGAAAATCTCTCCAACCAAGGTAGATGGTGAGTGGTCGAATTAATGTCGTACTCCTAGTTTGCACAAGTAATTAGTACGCTCGTTTTTCTCAAGAAGTAATGTTTACCGAGGCATTAATTAGAACGAATGCATGAATGACCACTAAATTTCCATGAACTTCTACATGCATTGGTGAGTTTTCTCTTGACACTGCTTGCATCGGGTGATCTAGCGCACCTTGAAATCCAACATGTGATGGTACTACTACTAGTAGTAGAATTGAGATTTATAAAACGGAAAAACGAATGTTTTGTAGATGAGCCCTATAAACCCTAGTGGGTACGTACTCCGTAAAATCAGATTTTCCCAAAACTAAGTCGCTCAACCTTTATTTGCTTGTTTCCCTTCCTGCCTCCTTGCCTCGAACAGACTATGCCAAACTCCCCTGCCTGCCGCGCGGGAAAAGACCCGCCCTCGCCTTTAGTCCGGATTTGTATCGATGGATCGCGCGAAGCAGCAAAAACACAAGCCGTGTCTTGTACTCCTCCGGCGACGCTCGCTTTCATGAATTATGTACTTCCTGTTGCCCACATGTGGGACATATAGCAACCGGGTCGACATGTCAAGCACCAAATAACAGTGCAGAACAACAGGGGGGACGCACCCCAGTCGTATCGCCCCAGTAGTAGTAGTAATGAGCAATGAGACGTCAAATCACAATGCCGCACGTTCCCAGACGGACGAAGCAACCATTATTTCACACTTCGGTTCGCCATCATCTCGAACCACATAGTATTGCTTCCGCCTCAAGAGGGACAGCGCATCGCCTTGGTACATCATAGCACGTGGGACCGCATGACAGGCCATGCTCCCCGCCGATCGCGTGGTAAAATCACCTCATTTTTACTACTATACTTCCTCCGTATCGGTTTAAATGGCATGCACGTCGTTCTAGGTTGAGAATTTAACTGGCTATATATGTGATGAACGTTATATGTTTAGAAACTACATCCGCTTAATAATCCAATGATATACTTTTTGTGACATAGTAACTCAGATTTAGTTAGTCAAATGGATGACCTAGAACTACGTGCACACCCTATAAACTGAGACGTCTAAAAAAAGAGACGGAGAGGGTAGTTCAGTACGTATCTTTTTAGATCAATATAGTCGGGATTCACCAAGGAGCAAAACCAAGTGGTAGGATGCACCTGTCATGTTGGCGTAGCGACTCAAGCAGGGTCAGTTGCACACGAAATGGCGACACACTTAACAGGACCCCTTTTGCCGACATGTGGCTCATCCACCGTCTTGTTCCACGTGTGATGCACCAAATTACAGTTCGGAGCAGCGGTTGGAATTGGAGGCACCCAGGTCGTAGCGCCGCAGTAGTAGAAAATGAGCGATGAGGGGTCAAATCACAAAGCCCCACCTTTCCCGCATTAAGCTGGACGGAGAAGCAACCATCATTTCACTCTAGGGCGCAAGAGCATAAAGAAAAGAGAAAACCAATGATGCGTGCGACAGCTACCTAGGGCACCCTAGGGTAGGGGTCTCCACTATAGATCATTTTTTTGAAAGCGCCTCCACTACAAATCGGCTTCTCCCTCGTCCTCTTGAAGAAAACCGATGATGCGTGCGGCGGTAGGGTTTGTAGGAGTACTACTAGGGCATGCGGGGCCACGTCATAGTAAACGGGAGAGGGATTGAGTTCGAGTCGACGCCTTAAATATGTGTGGGCCGCTTGGTTTTAGGGGAACGAGGCAGCATTTTGGGTTCGGGGACCAGTGGAGATATAGTACGTACAAAAAATTGTGGACGTAGGTTCGACCGAAAGGCAATGATGCATGGGCCCTGCATTTTGATATACCCGGGGCCGCGTGAAATTTGCTACTCTACTCAAAACTAGTAAGGTACACATGCATTAAACGCATGAGATTTCGAAACCAAATTATGAATAAATACACACTATAGCATGTAAAGCTTTGAGTCATATATGCATGATGTAGATGTTCGTTTAGTTCTTATAGTTCATCTCATTCAAAATCAATTAGTTTTATAAAAATGTTAAGATTCATGGGGTTGTGCATTGTAAAGCATAAAGTAAAAAACAAATAATGGCATTTCATTTAGAAAAAAAATCCATTATGATACGGAAGATTCTAGAACAAAGGAGAAGTGCATGTGTTTTGAGGTTTGTGCATTATGCTTAAGTTCAACCATGGAGTCTTCTAAATTGTACATGTGGCAGATCTGGTGGAATGTTGATGATATCCAACGGCCAGTAGTGCTCGGATTTGCCATCTCTGCACTGTCGGATTAGCTTCATCCAGCGACCATCTTTCAAGTTATTCGCACACTATATAGTTCTTGTGCCATAGTTGCATGTCTTGGAAAAAAGCTACTAGTGGGTTGTACTAGCTATTTAGGAATATAAGATGTATACATGGAAGTTGTAGGGAAAGAGATGACATGGAGTATCTCAATTCCTATGAGTAGGGATTGGAACAAAGATGTCATTTGGTTGACATCATAGGAACTTTTCTATTGAATATAGAGATGACATGTATCTCAATTCCTATGAGGAGGGATTAGAAAAGAGATGCGATTTGGTTCATATCATAGGAACTTTTCTATTGAATATATGCTAATGTTTATTTTCCTTTGAAATTATGGGAGTATAGGAATCCATTCATATGAACCAAGTGGCTCTAAAGCTATAGAAATGATATCATGTTTATTTCCTTTGAAATGTGGAGTATATGAATCTATTCCTATGAACCAATTGGCTCGAAAGGAAAAAATCCTATAAAAATCATATCATATAGAGTTCCTATGATATTCCTCCACACCAAAGGATGGTTGCAATTGCTGCAGGTGATACGATGGTCTTTCTTTGTAGACTCCTCCCCCATCTTTATAGTTACCTCTCAAAGATGAATGAAATGATATATACAGGGTATTCTACATGTGCAATTTGGTACACGAAAACTCGGTAAAAGTTTGCGAGGTTCGAATTTTCAATAAAGCTATATGCACTGCATTTTGGAACGGAGGGAGCATACGGCAGTTGCTAACACTCACGTGGAAGATTTGTGTGTAGGAGGAGTGGATGTTCTGTTAAATGAGATGGCAAAACTGACACTGTCGGATGCCGATCTAATGGTTCTTACGGCGTTCGTCAGGAAAAGGCTTGTGGCGAACGTTTGTCGGATAATGATTTACGGACACATGCATTGCATTGATACGTGCCCCTCTCTCTCATGCACACGCACCCTCCCGAGTCCTCTCGCACCCACCGTCTATCTGCAGGTAGACATCACACACATATGTGCTCTTCACACCCTATCCTCAGAACTTCTAAAAAACAAAAGACGTCGCGCACAATTTATTTTAGCTCACACGTCACACACTTATACTATTACTCTTGTGGCGAACGTTCTTTGGGCATAGTATATTATACTCTCACGAAGAGAAGCGGTGCACGCACGCACTAGTTCTCTCACACCCACTCGCGGGTACACGTAGGAGCGCATTTTTTTGAAGCTGGTACAACAAAATCACTCCACTACATATATAAGCAGGAGCCTTAGCGCTTGCTTTACTAGGGTTCCTCTCGTTGACTCTCTCATGCTCTCCAGATCTAAGCAAGACATAGGTGGCCACACTCTCTCTCAGCTCACGGCTGGTCACAAATCCGGCCGGACAACCTCGACCGGGGCAGGGGCCGGACAACCTCGACCGGGGCACCGGGAGTAGGACTCCCCCCTTCCAAGTGGGAGTAGGAGAGGAGAGGGAAGGAGAGAGAGGGGGAAAGGAAAGTGGGGCACCGCCCCCCCTCCTTGTCCAATTCGGACTGGGGGGAAGGGGGCGCTGGGCTGCCCTTGGCCGCCCCTCCTCTTCTCCACTAGGGCCCAATAGGCCCATTAGTCTCCCCGGGGGGTTCCGGTAACCCCCCGGTATTCCGGTATGTGTCCGAAACTCCCCGAAACCATTCCGGTGTCCGAACATAGTCGTCCAATATATCAATCTTTATGTCTCGACCATTTCGAGACTCCTCGTCATGTCCATGATCACATCCGGGACTCCGAACAACCTTTGGTACATCAAAACACAAAAACTCATAACCGAAACTTTAAGCGTGCGGACCCTACGGGGTCGAGAACAATGTAGACATGACCGAGACATGTCTCCGGTCAATAACCAATAGTGGAACCTGGATGCTCATAGTGGCTCCTACATATTCTACGAAGATCTTTATCGGTCAAACCGCATAACAACAAACGTTGTTCCCTTTGTCATCGGTATGTTACTTGCCCGAGATTCGATCGTCGGTATCTCGATACCTAGTTCAATCTCGTTACCGGAAAGTCTCTTTACTCGTTCCGTAATACATCATCTCGCAACTAACTCATTAGTTACAATGCTTGCAAGGCTTATAGTGATGTGCATTACCGAGTGGGCCCTGAGATACCTCTCCGACAATCGGAGTGACAAATCCTAATCTCGAAATATGCCGACCCAACAAGTACCTTCGGAGACACCTGTAGAGCACCTTTATAATCACCCAGTTACGTTGTGATGTTTGGTAGCACACAAAGTGTTCCTCCGGTAAACGGGAGTTGCATAATCTCATAGTTATAGGAACATGTATAAGTCAAGAAGAAAGCAATAGCAATATACTAAACGATCAAGTGCTAAGCTAACAGAATGGGTCAAGTCAATCACATCATTCTCGTAATGATGTGATCCCGTTTATCAAATGACAACTCGTGTCTATGGCTAGGAAACTTAACCATCTTTGATCAACGAGCTAGTCAAGTAGTGGCATACTAGTGACACTCTGTTTTGTCTATGTATTCACACATGTATTATGTTTCCGGTTAATACAATTCTAGCATGAATAATAAACATTTATCATGAAATAAGGAAATAAATAATAACTTTATTATTGCCTCTAGGGCATATTTCCTTCAGTCTCCCACTCTCATTAGAGTCAATAATCTAGTTCACATCGCCATGTGATTTAACATCAATAGTTCACATCTTTATGTGGTTAACACCCATAGTTCACATCGATATGTGACCCACACCCAAAGGGTTTACTAGAGTCAGTAATCTAGGTCACATTGCTATGTGATTAACACCCAAAGAGTACTAAGGTGTGATCATTTTTTGCTTGTGAGATAATTTTAGTCAACGGGTCTGTCACATTCAGATCCGCAAGTATTTTGCAAATTTCTATGTCTACAATGCTCTGCACGGAGCTACTCTAGCTACTAGCTCCCACTTTCAATATGTATCCAGATTGAGACTTAGAGTCATCTGGATCAGTGTCAAAATTTGCATCGACGTAACCATTTACGACGAACCTTTTGTCACCTCCATAATCGAGAAACATATCCTTATTCTACTAAGGATAATTTTGACCGCTGTCCAGTGATCTACTCCTAGATCACTATTGTACTCCCTTTCTAAACTCAGTGTAGGGTATACAAAAGATCTGGTACACAGCATGGCATACTTTATAGAACCTATGGCCGAGGCATAGGGAATGACTTTCATTCTCTTTCTATCTTCTGTCGTGGTCGGGCTTTGAGTCTTACTCAATTTCACACCTTGTAACACATGCAAGAACTCTTTCTTTGACTGTTCCATTTTGAACTACTTCAAAATCTTGTCAAGGTATGTACTCATTGAAAAAACTTATCAAGCGTCTTGATCTTATCTCTATAGATCTTGATGCTCAATATGTAAGCAGCTTCACCGAGGTCTTACTTTGAAAAGACTCCTTTCAAATACTCCTTTATGCTTTCCAGAAAATTCTACATTATTTCTGATCAACAATATGTCATTCACATATATTTATCAGAAATGTTGTAGTGCTCCCACTCACTTTCTTGTAAATACAGGCTTCACCGCAAGTCTGTGTAAAACTATATGCTTTGATCAACTCATCAAAGCGTATATTCCAACTCCGAGATGCTTGCACCAGTCCATATATAGATGGATCGCTGGAGCTTGCACATTTTATTAGCACCTTTTGGATTGACAAAACCTTTCGGTTGCATCATATACAACTCTTCTTTAATAAATCCATTAAGGATTGCAGTTTTTTTTATCCATTTGCCAGATTTTATAAATGTGGCAATTTGCTAACATGATTCGGACAGACTTAAGCATCGCTACGAGTGAGAAAATCTCATCATAGTCAACACCTTGAACTTTGTCAAAACCATTTTCGACAAGTCTAGCCTTGTAGATAGTAACACTACTATCAGCGTCCGTCTTCCTCTTGAAGATCCATTTATTTTCTATGGCTTGCCGATCATCGGGCAAGTCAACCAAAGTCCACACTTTGTTCTCATACATGGATCCCATCTCAGATTTCATGGCCTCAAGCCATTTCGTGGAATCTGGGCTCATCATCGCTTCCTCATAGTTCATAGGTTCGTCATAGTCAAGTAACATGACCTCCAGAACATGATTACCGTACCACTCTGGTGCGGATCTCACTCTGGTTCACCTACAAGGTTCGGTAGTAACTTGATCTGAAGTTACATGATCATCATCATTAGCTTCCTCACTAATTGGTGTAGGAGTCACATGAACAGATTTCTGTGATGAACTACTTTCCAATAAGGGAGCAGGTACAGTTACCTCATCAAGTTCTACTTTCCTCCCACTCACTTCTTTCGAGAGAAACTCCTTCTCTAGAAAGGATCCATTCTTAGCAACGAATGTCTTGCCTTCGGATCTGTGATAGAAGGTGTACCCAACTATCTCCTTTGGGTATCCTATGAAGACACATTTCTCCGATTTTTGGGTTTGAGCTTATCAAGATGAAACTTTTTCACATAAGCATCGCAACCACAAACTTTAAGAAACAACAACTTTGCTTCTTGCCAAACCACAGTTCATATCATCTCAACGGATTTAGATGGTGCCCTACTTAACGTGAATGCAGCTGTCTCTAATGTATAACCCCAAAACGATAGTGGTAAATCGGTAAGAGACATCATAGATTGCACCATATCTAATAAATTACGGTTACGATGTTCAGACACACCATTACCGTGGTGTTCCAGGCGGTATGAATTTGTGAAACTATTCCACATTTTTTTAATTGAAGACCAAACTGGTAACTCAATCTCCGCGATCAGATCGTAGAAACTTTATTTTCTTGTTACGATGATTTTACACTTCACTCTGAAATTCTTTGAACTTTTCAAATGTTTCAGACTTATGTTTCATCAGGTAGATATACCCATATCTGCTCAAATCATCTGCGAAGGTCAGAAAATAATGATACCCGCCGCGAGCCTCAACACTCATTGGACTGCATACATAAGTATGTATTATTTCCAACAAGTCTGTTGCTCGCTCCATTGTTTCAGAGAACGGAGTCTTAGTCATCTTGCCCATGAGGCATGGTTCACAAGCATCAACTGATTCATAATCAAGTGATTCCAAAAGCCCATCAGCATGGATTTTCTTCATGCGCTTTACACCAATATGACTTAAACGGCAGTGCCACAAATAAGTTGCACTATCATTATTAATTTTGCATCTTTTGGCTTCAATATTATGAATACGTGTATCACTACGATCGAGATCCAACAAACTATTTTCATTGGGTGTATGACCATCGAAGGTTTTATTCATGTAAACAGAACATCAATTATTCTTTGACTTTAAATGACTAACCGTATTGCAATAAACATGATCAAATCATATTCATGCTCAACGCAAACGCCAAATAATATTTATTTAGGTTTAACACTAATCCCGAAAGTATAGGGAGTGTGCGATGATGATCATATCAATCTTGGAACCACTTCCAACACACATCGTCACTTCACCCTCAACTAGTCTCTGTTTATTCTGTAACTCCTGTTTTGAGTTACTAATTTTTCAGCAAGCGAACAAGTATCAAATACCCAGGGGCTACTATAAACACTAGTAAGGTACACATCAACAACCTGTATATCAAATATACCCTTGTTCACTTTGCCATCCTTCTTATCCACCAAACATTTAGGGCATTTCCGCTTCCAGTGACCATTTCCATTGCAGTAGAAGCACTCAGTTTCAGGCTTTAGTCTAGCTTTGGGCTTCTTCACGGAAGTGACAACTTGCTTGCCATTCTACATGAAGTTCCCTTTTTTCCCTTTGCCCTTTTCTTGAAACTAGTGGTCTTGTTAATCATCAACACTTGATGCTCTTTCTTGATTTCTACCTTCATCGATTTCATCATCATGAAAAGCCCGGGAATCATTTTCGTCATCCCTTGCATACTATAGTTCATCACGAAGTTCTACTAACTTGGTGATGGTGACTAGAGAATTCTGTCAATCAATATTTTATCTGGAAGATTAACTCCCACTTGATTCAAGTGATTGTAGTACCCAGACAATCTGAGCACATGCTCACTGCTTGAGCTATTCTCCTCCATCTTTTAGCTATAGAACTTGTTGGAGACTTCATATCTCTCAACTCGGGTATTTTCTTGAAATATTAACTTCAACTCCTGGAACATCTCATATGGTCCATGACGTTTAAAACGTCTTTGAAGTCCCGATTCTAAGCCGTTAAGCATGGTGCACTAAACTATCAAGTAGTCATCATATTGAGCTAGCCAAACGTTCATAACGTCTGCATCTGCTCCTGCAATAGGTCTGTCACCTAGCGGTGCATCAAGGACATAATTCTTCTGTGCAGCAATGAGGATAAACCTTAGATCACGGACCCAGTCCGCATCATTGCTACTATCATCTTTCAACTTAGTTTTCTATAGGAACATATATAAAACATAGGGAAGTAACAACGCGAGCTATTGATCTACAACATTATTTGCAAAATACTATCAGGACTAAGTTCATGATAAATTAAAGTTCAATTAATCATATTACTTAAGAACTCCCACTTAGATAGACATCCCTCTAATCATCTAAGTGATCACGTGATCCAAATCAACTAAACCATGTCCGATCATCACGTGAGATGGAGTAGTTTTCAATGGTGAACATCACTATGTTGATCATATCTACTATATGATTCACGCTCGACCTTTCGGTCTCAGTGTTCCGAGGCCATATCTGCATATGCTAGGCTCGTCAAGTTTAACCCGAGTATTCTGCGTGTGCAAAAACTGGCTTGCACCCGTTGTAGATGAACGTAGAGCTTATCACACCCGATCATCACGTGGTGTCTCGGCATGACGAACTTTGGCAACGGTGCATACTCAGGGAGAACACTTTTATCTTGAAATTTAGGAGAGATCATCTTATAATGCTACCCTCAATCAAAGCCAGAATAAGATGCATAAAGGATAAACATCACATGCAATCAATATAAGTGATATGATATGGCCATCATCATCTTGTGCTTGTGATCTCCATCTCCAAAGCACCGTCATGATCACCATCGTCACCGGCGTGACACCTTGATCTCCATCGTAGCATCGTTGTCATCTCGCCAACTATTGCTTCTACGACTATCGCCACTGCTTAGTGATAAAGTAAAGCATTACAGGGCGATTGCATTGCATACAATAAAGCGACAACCATATGGCTCCTGGCAGTTGCCGATAACTCGGTTACAAAACATGATCATCTCATACAATAAAATATAGCATCATGTCTTGACCATATCACATCACAACATGCCCTGCAAAAACAAGTTAGACGTCCTCTACTTTGTTGTTGCAAGTTTTACGTGGCTGCTACGGGCTGAGCAAGAACCATTCTTACCTATGCATCAAAACCACAACGATAGTTCGTCAAGTTAGTGCTGTTTTAACCTTCTCAAGGATCGGGCGTAGCCACACTCGGTTCAACTAAAGTTGGAGAAACTGACACCCGCCAACCACCTGTGTGCAAAGCACGTCGGTAGAACCAGTCTCGCGTAAGCGTACGCGTAATGTCGGTCCGGGCCGCTTCATCCAACAATACCGCCGAACCAAAGTATGACATGCTGGTAAGCAGTATGACCTGTATCGCCCACAACTCACTTGTGTTCTACTCGTGCATAAACATCTACGCATAAAACCTGGCTCTGATACCACTGTTGGGGAACGTAGTAATTTCAAAAAAATTCCTACGCACACACAGGATCATGGTGATGCATAGCAACAAGAGGGGAAAGTGTTGTCCACGTACCCTCATAGACCGAAAGCGGAAGCGTTAGCACAACGCGGTTGACGTAGTCGTATGTCTTCACGATCCGACCGATCCAAGTACCGAACGTACGGCACCTCCGAGTTCAGCACACGTTCAGCTCGATGACGTCCCGCAAACTCCGATCCAGCAGAGCTTCACGGGAGAGTTCCGTCAGCACAACGGCGTGGTGACGGTGATGATGATGCTACCGACGCAGGGCTTCGCCTAAGCACCGCTACGATATGATCGAGGTGGAATATGGTGGAGGGGGGCACCGCACACGGCTAAGAGATCAAGAGATCAATTGTTGTGTCTCCAAGGGGTGCCCCCTCCCCGTATATAAAGGAGTGGAGGAGGGGGAGGGGGCCGGCCACCCTAGGCACGCCCCATGAGGAGTCCTACTCCCACCGGGAGTAGGACTCCTCCCTTCCAAGTGGGAGTAGGAGAGGAGAGGGAAGGAGAGAGAGGGGGAAAGGAAAGGGGGGCGCCGCCCCCCTCCTTGTCTAATTCGGACTGGGGGGAAGGGGGCGCGCGGCTGCCCTTGGCCGCCCCTCCTCTTCTCCACTAGGGCCCAATAGGCCCATTAGTCTCCCCGGGGGGTTCCGGTAACCCCCCGGTACTCCGGTATGTGTCCGAAACTCCCCGAAACCATTTCGGTGTCCGAACATAGTCGTCCAATATATCAATATTTATGTCTCGACCATTTCGAGACTCCTCGTCATGTCCATGATCACATCCGGGACTCCGAACAACCTTGGGTACATCAAAACACAAAAACTCATAATACAATCGTCACCGAAACTTTAAGCGTGCGGACCCTACGGGTTCGAGAACAATGTAGACATGACCGAGACATGTCTCCGGTAAATACCAATAGCGGAACCTGGATGCTCATATTGGCTCCTACATATTCTACGAAGATCTTTATCGGTCAAACCACATAACAACATACGTTGTTCCCTTTGTCATCGGTATGTTATCTGCCTGAGATTCGATTGTCGGTATCTCAATACCTAGTTCAATCTCGTTACCGGCAAGTCTCTTTACTCGTTCCGTAATACATCATCTCGCAACTAACTCATTAGTTACAACACTTGCAAGGCTTATGGTGATGTGCATTACCGAGTGGGCCCAGAGATACCTCTCCGACAATCGGAGTGACAAATCCTAATCTCGAAATGCGCCAACCCAACAAGTACCTTCGGAGACACCTGTAGAGGACCTTTATAATCACCCAGTTATGTTGTGACGTTTGGTAGAACACAAAGTGTTCCTCCGGTAAATGGAAGTTGCATAATCTCATAGTCATAGGAACATGTATAAGTCATGAAGAAAGCAATAGCAATATACTAAACGATCAAGTGCTAAGCTAACAGAATGGGTCAAGTCAATCACATCATTCTCCTAATGATGTGATCCCGTTTATCAAATGACAACTCATGTCTATGGCTAGGAAACTTAACCATCTTTGATCAACGAGCTAGTCAAGTAGAGGCATACTAGTGACACTCTGTTTTGTCTATGTATTCACACATGTATTATGTTTCCGGTTAATACAATTCTAGCATGAATAATAAACATTTATCATGAAATAAGGAAATAAATAATAACTTTATTATTGCCTCTAGGGCATATTTCCTTCAGTTACTAGGTAGAATGACCAACGCAATCTAAAAGAAGCTGATTCATACGTTTTACTTCCTGATTGCAGTGCAGGGACGAGCGAAAACATATGCATCCTAGTCCGGAATGCACTTTCCTCCAGTTCATCCATGGACCGAGGACAAGCTGGCACGGCTGCACAGAGGTTTTTGGGACAGGTGCGCGGACAAGAGGCATTGTGGTCTGCTTATTTCTGCAAATAGCGGCGCTTAAATTTAGCGGAATGCACAAGACTTTCAGCTGGTCAGTACACTGCATGGTTCAGTTCAGCATTCCAGCTGACAACACAATTATAATTGGTTATTCTGGAATGAGAGAACCTAACCCTGGATGGTGGCAACAAGAAAAAACTAGAGTGAACTCTAGGAAATTTAAGCCTGCCGGGAGGCCCTTTGCTCAGAGAAGCCTTGCTTGTTTTTTTCCTGATTTGTAAACCTTCTCACAACTTTGTCTTTTGCTATTAACTAGTATATGTTTGTTATGTTCTATGTATCATTGAGATGTATAAAATTGCTTAACTTATGCTTTTCAAGTTTTTTATGAGGCCGAGTTTAATGTGAGTGTTCCACATGAACGCTGGACTAGCGTGTGAACGTTTGGAATTTACATTGTGGCCTCAGTTAACTGCATGAACCACTGTAACAAGATACATAGTTGCTTATATGTCAGAGAGCAGATTGTTGATTGTTAGCTGGTCGATAGCCTAGTGTTGAAGCGAGTTGAGCCAATGTGTCGTGTTTTGCACAACTGCTTACAAGTGGGGTAGCACCAACAGTGTTTACAAGTACTTATGTATACGTCGGCGCACAGTTCTCAAATGAGTACTCTACTTCATCAAAACACACACTGCTCGTATGATAAAACTAGTGAGGACACATCTGTTTCGGCAACAATTACGATGATTCACGGGCATACAAAAGTAGCAGCAGTTCCCATAGACGTATTCAAACAGAGTACTAGCCCCAGAGGGCTCGATAACAGGCAAGGTTTGGACAATTAGACAGAATCCAAACTACTATTAAACACTAGCTGGGGCAAGTATTTCATGCCTCGACCTAATTTGGGCTGGACATAAGACGGACCTTGCCGTGAACATCATCGAGGACGTCCGGCAGCAGCTCAATCCTGTGAACCTTCATGAAGAAAACCTTGTGGCCTTGCCACTCATAAACTTGTTTGTGGAGGCATGCCACGTCATCTTCCTGCGTAAGCTTGACAAGAACAGTATGCCTCACAAACGAAGGAGTAGCTTTGAACTTCTTGTGCTTCAGTACACCCTGGAAAACACGCCTGACAACAGTGAGGCTAGAATACAACTCTTCATTGGTATAAGCGCAAATGGCTTCCAGGATCCAACAGCCTAAAAACTCTGTTTTCCCAGTGCGTATATTCAGGTCATCCGCCTCATAGCGAGTGACATGTACAACCACACAATCCTTGTCTGCATCGGGGCTCTAATTGAAACAGAAACAAATTCTGAATTACTTTCCAGCATAAGAAACACAAGTTATTTAAACCACTATGTATAGCATGGCATCCAAGCTAATAAAATTTTGCGTTATTCATCACCACATACTTGGATGAAAAACCACAATCGAGATCGGCAAAGAAGAAAATCACCTTGGGCAACTCAGTGGGGGGGGGGACACATCCTCGAAGGGGGGAAACTGCTCCTGCAGTGCCACGGGGGATGTAACCTCAAACGGGGCGTTGACCATCTCAGTAGTGGCCGTGAGCGTATCTGGGGTCGGCTCGGTGGCTGCCTCCATCTTCTTGGAGCTCTCTGTCTCGTGGGGATCAGCCTCCCGCGTCTGCTCCAATATCGGCAGATCTTTGCCTAGTTTTCCTTGGTCCATCATGAAACTGACAAATACTAGGAGACAACTGAAAGGAAAACACAATCGCAATGACAATGAAACAAAAAAGAGAGTGAGGATCGGTTACTGCTTTGCAAAAGTTTTTTTCTCTAAACGAAAATATACCAACATCACGGATCCGCTTACCTTCCCTTCGTTGGGAGAGAAGAACAGTGGCAGATGCGAGTGTTGCCTTTCTTGAAGACGGTGAGGGAGAAGGGGATTCAGCGAAGAGTGAAATGATGGTTGCTTCGTCCGTCAAACTTAGACTGCGGGGAGGTGGGGTTTTGTGGTACGATGGCTCGTTATTGCCGCGCTACGACCGGGGTGACTCTCCACCTGCATACCGCCTTCTAATTTGGTAGATGGCATTTGGGCCCGCGCGCTGCATGGCCTGCATGTCGGTGAACAAAAGTATAACGACATTCAGTAGAGGGAGACGTTTCGATGACCTAGGAGGAGCCAGAAGCGGTATTGTATCCACGGTACTAGTAGTAATTGTTTTTCCGGGTAGCTGTAGAGTGTCTCCACTGTACTAGTAGTAATTGTTTCTCTGGGCCCAAGACAAAACAGCCCATCCACCCTAGTAAATAGTAAAATCAATTCAAAAGTCCATATTACTGAATGAGAGGCGCTACCCACACCCAGCACACCGCCCCCCAAAAAACCTGGGTGTTCTTCTTCCTCCTCACTCCCACCGACCTCACGTCAGCTCGCTCCACTCGTACCCCCAAATTCCTCACCTCACTCCTACAGAAAACCCCAGCTCCCCTTCTTCCTCACTACTACAGAAAACCCCCCAGCTCCCCTTCTTCTTCACTCGCACTACAACTAGGCTCGTCATTCGTTACTCTGCTCAAATCTGTGAGCGCGACGCGACGCCCTAGAGGAAAATGGAGTCGGCTGACCCCAGCGCCAAGAAGATGAGGCTCCCACCAGCGGCGACGCCTGTTGTAGATCCCGCACCCGGCAGCGCGGGGAGAAGCGGCGACCCCGCCCCCACCGGATCCCAGGAACCCGTAGAATCTCGGGTGGACCGCATCAGCGATCTCCCGGATGCCGTCCTTGGGGAGATCATCTCGCTTCTCCCCACCAAGGATTGCTGCCGCACCCAAGTCCTCTCAATTTGGTGGCGCCCTCTATGGCGCGCCGTGCCCCTTAATCTCGACTGTCGCCAGCTATCTCTCTTCAGTGATTTTGAAATCCCCAGAGCCATCATCTCCTCCCACCAAAGCTCCGTTCAAAGCCTCTGCATCCCGTCATGCTACCTGAGCAAGCATACCATTGTAGCGACCAGACCTCACACAGTCTGATCTCTGTGCATCAGTGTCATCCCTGGATCGGTAATGCTGACACACACAGTACTTGAGGATTTATAACAGAGTAGCAATCACACACTTATTACAACGAATGTCTCAAAAGAGAACTTAATACAATAAATATGGCTTAAGGCCATCTAAAAATCGATAACAGCAGAAGGCTTGGAAGATAAAGTGAGTCCATCAACTCCAACGACATCACTGAGTGAAAGACAATGACCTATGGCTCCTTACTCGTCGTCTGAAAAGTCTGCAACATGATACGTTGCAGCACGAAATGGGTCAGCACATGGAATATGATGGCAAAGTAACACAAGAGAGTAATGAATAGAATAAATGCTATCACTACATGCATATTTGGCTGGTGGAGGCTGTATGGTTAATATGTTTTGTGAAAAGCCAATTTTTTCCTACAACAAGGAATATATTATATTTAACTATCATGGTGGTTGTTAAACATTGAGAAGGTTCCTCCAACTCAATCCCAATTAAACATCATCATTACCCAATCAAATTATATTAATAGTGATGAGATCAACATGATAATCCAAGAACCAGATACTCAAGATGTCCATAACCGGGGACACGGCTAACCATGATTAGTTTGTACACTCTGCAGAGGTTTGCGCACTTTTCCCCACAAGACTCGAATACATCCATGGTCGGAGATTTGAGACACAGTCTTTCTGAAGCATTAACTCTCTACTCTGGATAGACAGTACCACCTACAACCCACTACATCTGCTAGTCTGCCTCTTCAAGAGCTTCACGCAACTTACTCAACTATGCTAGAGCACATAATGGCTTGTGGCTACACACGGAAGTTTCTAGCATGAATAATCTTATGATCCCTTTGAGCCTGGGTGGCGGGCCATAGGATGATCACACGGGTCCTCCGGGATATCCTAGGACAACACCGGATTCTCTAGGTGCCCACAAGCAATCCACCCAGATGTGTATTTAAGTTGCCACCTTATGTTGAACCATTAATTAATAAACTCACATCTGTCATGGATACACTCAAACCCAATCCACGTCTACGAGCATAGCATAGCAATATAAGCAACGTAGAAGTAACTCCCATAGGTTTGAAAATAAACAGGTGAATAGGTACTACCTCATCTACTTCCCAAAACCCACAATTTAATCAGATCCTAACCATGCATTGTTTGAGGATTGATCTAATGCAATAAAACTAGGTAGTAAAGAGGCATGATCAAAGTGTTACTTGCCTTGCTGATGATAAAACCTAGAGACTCGTAGTAGCACGCTTCGCACTCCGGGTACTCTATCGCAAACAAACAAGCATACAATAAGCACACAACTAGAAGCATGGGTAAAACTCAAATAAGAGATCTAACCAGAAAGTTCAACTTAGGAACTCCGGTTTGCAAAAAGAATCAAACCAAACGAAGCAACGAAACTCAAACTGTGAAAGAAACAAGATCCCTTTACTAATCTGGACTAAAGTCAAATTTTACAGTAGCAAAATCTCGTTCAAGTTGGTTAAACAGAAAGAGGGCTTCGAGACAAAGATCTAGGCGCTTGAATCGCCCGATTCCGATAAATGAGCGAAAAGTTATACTAGAACGAAGATTAGGGCAGAAATCACGATCGAAAATAATCGCGGAAAAACCCTGGAAAAAGAAAACTGACGAACAGGCTAACGAACGAACGTTCGCTGTCTATGGTTAATGGATGAAAACCGTTCGTTAAAACAAACATACGAATGGTGTTCGCTAAATAACTAAACTGAAAAAAACCGATCTAAAAAAACTAGGGTTTTCAAAAAAACGTACGGTTTCCTAACGAAAACCGGCGGAGGCGGCGGGCTACCTCAGCGAGGTCCGGCGAGGTCGGCGGCGACTCCGGCGGGGCTGGCAGCTATGGCGGCGAGGGGATCTGGCGGCGGGGTGGCGGAACGCGGCAGCGGCGGCTCCGGGGCGGCGGTGGCGCTGCGAGGAGGCGAGGGCGACGCGGCGGCGGCGCGGGTCGGCGACGCGGCGGCGGCGGCCGGGCGGTTCGGGCAGAGGCGCTAGGGTTTTGGGCGGGGCACTGGCGGCTCGGGCCCCCGCGGCTTTAAAGGCCGGCCGGGCGGCCCTGTTAGGTCGGTTGACTTTTTTTTAAATAATAATTCCATGCAGAAAAATGAAGAAAACAAATACTAAACGGACTCCAAAAATCCTAAAATAAATTTTCCCCGTCCTCTAAAAATCTGCTGGACAAGGTGAACATTTATTTGGGCCTCTAATGCAATTTTTAAAAATGCATATTTTTCCTAATTCAAATAAAATAGCGATAAAAACTCCGAATAAAATCTTATTTGATTTTATTATTAAATCTCCAATATTTCTTTATTTTGGGGAAATCATTTTATCCCCTCTCTTTTATTTTCATAAAAGAAATATTCAAAGAGAAAATAATTTAAATCAAACGATCCTCTTCTCAAAATTTGAGAAAACTCAAATATGAAAATAACGAAATCCCCAACTCTCTCCGTGGGTCCTTGAGTTGCGTAGAATTTCTAGGATCAAGCCAAAAACTCAATAAAATATGATATGCAATGATGATCTAATGTATAACATTCCAAATTGAAAATTTGGGATGTTACAACCATGCCCTGCACGGTGGACGCCTCGCTGAAATCCCCTGAATTCACAGAACTACAACTGCTTGAGTTCTACTATTCCCCTGGAAATCACCTACTAGATACCGAACGCCATCTACCTGTGCCCTCAGCACCGATGTCCATCTCGCGGTTTTCGTCCTCTCTCCACACCGCCACCTTTGCGTTGTGCGACCTACCAGACAATCTGGCACTAAACCTTCGACTCCCATTTCTGAAGAAACTTTCACTTGTGCCGGTTCGTATATCGGAGGCCTCATCGCACAGCATCATCCACTCCAGTTGCCCTGCCCTGGAGTGCTTGGTGCTTGTTTTCATAGTTAGAATCGGTTGTCTCCAAATAAAGTCGCCTAACCTTGTAAGAATTGGAATTTTTTTGACGGAAGGCAGCTCATCATCCAAGATGCCCCTTCACTTCAAAGGTTGATCATTGATTCTAGTTATTCACCATTACAAATAACCGTCCTCTCTGCGCCTAAACTGGAGACCTTGGGTGTAATACATGATCTCTGTGCTCATTTCAATATGGTGTTTGGCTCCACAGTTCTTCAGGTACTTTACATTATCATCTACACTTGTAACCATAAGCTGCATTTTAAATTTCTGCGCATAAGTTATATGTCATCTTGGAGTACACATTTTGTACTAATATTATGTTCTATGCTCAATGAAGAGTTTCTCCATGGATGGCCTATCAATGGTGCTGGATTCTGTCAAGATCTTATATATCCGAATGAATAGTTTTGATCTGAACAAGATTATTGGCTTGCTGCAATGCTTTCCATGTCTGGAGAAGTTGTATATAAAGGTGATAATTTCACGCACATTGGAAGCCCGCATATAGTGTACTAGAATTAACCGTTCAGCTGTTGCTCTTTCGACACTCCTTTTTTAGGCCTTAACTGTTTTCAATCTTCATGTCTATTTAGGCAACAGGACGGGGTAAGAAAGTTATAAACAATCGGTGGATTCGTAAGCATCGGGATTTTCTCACTTCTCATGAGATTCGATTGAAGACAATAACGCTAGAACGATATGTAGCCAACTGTGCAAACACTAGATTTGTCACATTCTTCCTGCTGAATGCGAGGTTACTATTGTCCATCAGGCTTAAGTTTATCAGCAACATGGTTTTGATGGATGGGTACGTGGAAGAGCAAAAAAAGGAGTTTTAGGTGGGCAAAAGAGTTTCTGAACGTGTCGGGCTTCTATTTACAACATATTGTGGTCATAATCCAGTAAATTTTACGACCCAGGATGTTCATTCCATGGACCTGACCGATCCATTTGACTATGACTGCCAAACACAGTGCTGGAGTTAGATGTTGTTGCCCTTTTCAACCTGGTTTTTTTTGTAAACCTGATGAACAATTAACCCTCGTGCTTTTGTACAGTTTGTAAGATGGAGTTAGATGTTCTTGCCCTTTTCAACTCGGCTGTGAATGTCATATTTTCTTTGAAGCAAGGAAAATGGCTTGCCAGTCGTTTAATTTAGAGTGAAATATTGTAACAGCTACCAAATCCCAACCAAGGGAAATAACATCACTCTCGCCGGCTGCTTGAGCTCACTATGCATTACAGAAGCCAAGTGATTAGCCCCCACCAGCACCCACAAACTTATTTCCAACTAGCACATCAAATGGCCTGTAAATTTTCATAGGAAGGGCTGCATGACCGCGACAGATTTGGATTCTGACATTTGGGACCCGCGAGGAAATAGCCTATCCAAGGTGGTGTCGACTGACTAGCCAGTCAACAAACGATTCTGCCTACCAGCCATTGGATTGACATCCAACATCTGTCATGTATCTTCTATCTCTTGTCTTCTTCTTCCTCCAGCCACCCAAACCAAACCACCCCGTCGGCTCCGCCTGCTCTCTCCTCCCATGACTGGCTGCGCCTCCGCCGCCCTACCGTACATACCCTCCAATGTTGGCCAGTCCCTCCCTCTATTCCCCCACATGTCCTGTTATTCTCCGGCGACGTCAGCCCCAACACGCACCCGCACCCGAACCAGTCAACTCTCGTACTCCCCTCCGCCTGCGACTAGACCGGCGCATCTTCCACGGCTCCTGTTCGTTCCGTCTGAGGCCTCACCATCGTCCTCCGCCTTGCGGCCTTGGGTCGCTCACCGTGCGCGGTGCACCACCCTCTTGTGTTGTCAACGCCATCAACAACCGAGAGGAACAAGGAGATGATTGTACGTGGAGAGGATGACAGTAGGGACCCACCAGCGTCATGGCAGTACGCAAGCAAGTGCCTCTATATTACAAGCCCAAAAACATGGTTCCTCCTAATGGTTGGACATCTTGGGCTCACAGCATTGTCAACGTAGTCAATAAACGAGAGAATTACACTACGAGCGGCTGACACTAGGGACCCAGCAGGTCGCGCAGTTTTTTTTGAGGAACAAGCAGTTGTTATTTATACTAGTTTTAGCGACGGATCAGGGTAACAACGGGGCTGTGCGGGGGCTGTGGCCCGTCTAGCCAGGGTTTTATTTATGTTTACCACATCATGAGCCCAGTTGTGTTTTTTTCTTGCTGAAAATGGCTAGCCCAGTTCTATTTTTTAAAGAAATACCGAAACGAGGCCTACTTGCTTTATCAGCCCTGCTGGGCTGCAAATCTTTCAAGACGAGGAGAGTTTCATTCGGTTTGCCCAGAAATGGGCTGTACATTTTTAAAACACATCAAACTGGGAATTAGTTTCAATTTTTTTTCATTACAAGATTTTAAATTCCATTGATTTTTATGCGTGGACAATTATTTGGATTTTATATTTATATAAATTATTTTTCAAAATAGTTTGAATGTGAATCAATATTTTGGGATTAAAAACAGTTGACCGCACCGAAATATGCAAAAAATTCGTATACTTTTTAACCGTGGCCACAATATGGGGTGTAATGCTAACAAAAAGAAGATGGGCTCCAAAAAAATTCTTAAGAATTAGCAAATGGGCTGTACATTATTAGAAATAATGCACACGAGAGCAGTGACTGTTGGATGTCCATCCAATGGCTGTCGTGCTTCTTCAATCTCTGCTTTTCCTGCTCCAGCCGCTCAAACAGGCGCCGGCGGGACTGCCTGCTCCCTCCTCCCGTGGCCGGCTATGCTGCAGCGCAGGCCTCACCGCCCCACCGTACTCCCATCGCTGGCCTAGCCATCCCTCTACTCACCCACACCTGCTGTTATTCTCCGGTGACAGCAGGCGAACCAGTAAACCCTCGTACAGTCGTACTCCCCTCCGCATGGGAAACAACTGCTGAGTCTTCCTTGCCTCCGTGTCGTTCCCTTCCTAGGCCTCACCGTCGTCCACCGCCTGGTGCTCTCGGCGCGGCCTGGTCAACGTGGTCAACGACCGACATGCATCTGAAGTGGACTATACGTGGAGAGGTTGACAGCTGGGTCCATGGCCGCACGCAAGGAAATGCCTCCTTATTACGTGCAAAATAATGATTCCTCCACCTGACAGCTAGGACCCACGGGAAGGGCTTCTGTATTTCGCGGAAAAAACGTTCCCCCCACTGACAGGTCGGACCCACCAGCTATATCTTCGCACGCAAGGAATTGCCTACTTATGACGCACAAAAAAATGAATACCCCTTGCTAGCTGGGACCCACCATAGTGGGTGGCTGACTTGTGGGCCTACTAAGTTGACGGGGACAGAGGGCTTTGTCAACTTAGTCAATATGAACGATTCTAGCTCCAGTGACCGTATGATGTCCATCCAACGGCCATAGTGCTTCTTCAACCTCTGGTCTTCTTGCTCCAGCCGCCCAAAGCAGCGCCGGTCGTGCCGCCTGCTCCTGCCTCCCGTGGCCGGCTGTGCTGCCGCGGTGGCCTCACCGCCCCATACTACTCCCACCGCTGGCCAGGCCATCCCTCCACTCACCCACACCCCCTGTTATTCTGCGGCGACGGCAGCCTCACACCGCAGTCGAACCAGTGAACCCTCGTACTCCACTGCCGCGTCTTCCCCGACTCTGCGTCCTCCTCTTCCTAGGCCTCGCCGTCATCCACTGCCTTGGTGCTCTCGGTGCGGCGTGGTCAATGTGGTCAACGACCGACTTCCATCGGAAGAGTACTGTACGTGGAGAGGCTGACAGCTGGGTCCACGGCCGCAGCTGGGTCCACGACCACAACCCAGTTTTTTGTGATTTGCCAAGTAAGTCGCTTTGTCAGGTCTGTTGGGCTGCAAATCTTTCAAGACGAGGAGAGCTTCATTCGGCTAGCCGAGAAAATGGCCTATCAGTAATGAGAAATGGGCTGTACATTTTTAAAACACATCAAACCGGCAATTAGTTTCAAATTTCTTTTTTTCATTTCGAGATTTTAAATTGCATTGATTTTTATGCGTGGACAATTTGTTGGATTTTATATTGATATACATTTATTTTTAAAATCAATTTGAATGTGACTCGAAATTTTGGGATTAAAAACAGTTCGGACCGCACTGAAATATGCAAAATTTCGTATAATTTTTTAACCGTGGCCACAATATGGGCTATAATGCTAACAAAAAGAATATGGGCTCCAAAAAAAACCTTAAGAATTAGCAAATGGGCTGTAAATTATTAGAAATAATGGCAGATGGGTTGTATGCTGTTTTCCACAGATTTGAGGCTTTCCTAAAAAAGGTTGACGCACAAGCAGTGATTGTTGGATTTCCATCCAACGGCCGTCGTGCTTCTTCAATCTCTGCTCTTCCTGCTCCAGCCGCTCAAACAAGCACCGACGGGACTGCCTGCTCCCTCCTCTCCGCGTCCGGCTGTGCTGCCACGCAGGCCTCCCCGCCCCACCGTACTCTCATCGGTGGCCTAGCCATCCCTCTACTCACCCACACCTGCTGTTATTCTTCGGCGACGGCAGACGAATCAGTAAACCCTCGTACAGTCGTACTCCCCTCCGCGTGGGAAACAACTGCCGAGTCTTCGCTGCCTCCGTGTCATTCCCTTCCTAGGCCTCGCCGTCGTCCACCGCCCTGGTGCTCTCGGCGCGGCCTGGTCAATGTGGTCAACAACCGACATGCATCTGAAGTGGACTGTACGTGGAGAGGCTGACAGCTGGGTCCATGACCGCATGCAAGGAAATGCCTCCTTATTACGCGCAAAATAATGATTCCTCCACCTGACATCTGGGACCCACTGAAAGTGCCTCTGTATTTCGCGAAAAAAACGTTACCGCCGCTAACAGCTTGGACCCACCAGCTATATCTTCGCACGCAAGGAAGTGCCTCCTTATTACGCACAAAAAAATGAATACTCCCCCGGCTAGCTGGGACCCAGTATAGTGGCAGGCTGACTTGTGGGCCTACTAAGTTGACGGGGACGGAGGGCTTTGTCAACTTAGTCAATATGCACGATTCTAGCTCCACTGACCGTACGATGTCCATCCAACGGCCGTAGTGCTTCTTCAACCTCTGGTCTTCTTGCTCTAGCCGCCCAAACCAGCGTCGGTCGTGCCTCGTGCTCCTGCCTCCCGTGGCCGGCTGCGATGCGGCGGAGGCCTCACCGCCCCCTACTACTCCCACCGCTGGCCAGGCCATCCCTCTACTCACCCACACCCCCTGTTATTCTGCGGCGATGACAGCCTCACACTGCAGCGAACCAGTGAACCCTCATACTCCTCTACGCGTGGGCATCCACTTCCGCGTCTTCCCCGGCTCCGCGTCGTCCTCTTCCTAGGCCTCGCCGTCTTCCACCGCCCTGGTGCTCTCGGCGCGGCGTGGTCAACATGGTCAAGGAACGGCTTCCATCGGACGTGGACTGTACGTAGAGAGGCTGACAGCTGGGTCCACGGCCGCAGCAAGGAAGTGCCTCCTTATTATGTGCAAAATAATTATTCCACCACCTGACAGCGGGGACCCACCGGACGGGCCACCGTATTTCGTGAAAAAAACGTTTCCCCCTGACTGCTGGGACCCACCAGCTACATCTTCGCACGCAAGGAAGTGTGTCCGGGCAAAAACAAAAAAACAACGATTCGCCCCCTGACTGCTGGGACCCACCAGCTACATCTTCGCACGCAAGGAAGTGCCTGACGGTCGGGACCCACCTGGTCGAAGCGTACGTAGCGTTGTCATTCTGGTCGCGAACGTGTATGTACATACTGGTCGATGTAGAGGCGCGCACGTGTCGTAGTAGAGGCGCGCACGTAGCATGTACACGTACGTACAACGGCCAGGGTGCAAGAAAGTAAATACGGCCACATACGTACATACGGGCGGGGTCTCGAACGCCTACTCGTGCGTACGTACGGCCAGGGCTCGTGTACATGGCTGGGTCGGAACGGAGAAACAACGTCGTCGTCGTGTTCATGGGGAGCCAACCGGCTGAGCCGGAACGGAATGCCTCGCCGTCTTCATCGGGAGGGCTTGGACGGAACAGCCGATGGAAACGAGACCTGGCGTACCGCAAAACGGAGGAAATGGCCTTGTGTTCGACCGGCCATGTTCGAAACGGGATCCTGTTCATCGGGAGGGGTCTGGCATACCGCAAAACGAAGGAAACGGACCTCCTATGGTCGAAACGGGGGTCCTGTTGATCAGGAGGGGTGTGGCGTACCACAAAACGGAGGAAACAGACTTGTGTTGGAGTGCTACGTTCGAAACGAGGGTCATGTTCATCGGGAGGGGTGTGGCGTACCGCAAAACAGGACTCCACGGGATACTGTTCATCTCCACCGTCGACCCCCTCTAGCCTCCACGGGCTAATGTTCATCCACCGTCGACCTCCTCCAGCCTCCACCTGCGACTGTTCATCCACGGGCTCCTGTTCATCCAGCCTCCACCGCGCGCTACTCCACCGGCTACTGTTCAACCAGCCCTCTCCACGGGCTCTTGTTCAACCACCCCTCCACGGGCTACTGTTCATCCAGCCCTCCACCGTCTACTGTTCATCCTGCCCTCCACGGGGTGGTTCTGTTCATCTAGCCCTCCACGGGGTCCTGTTCATCCAGCCCCAACCGGCTCGATCGATCGGGGTACTGTTCATCCAGAGGCAACACCACGGGGTCCTGTTCATCCACCCCCACCGGGAACTGTTCATCCAACCCCACCCCCTGCCCCGCAATGCTCACTGTTCATCCAGAGGCACCATCGATCGGCTTCAGTTAGCAGTAGTAGCGAAGGAATCGCTCGATCGGGTTCAGTTAACAGCCATCGATCGATCTCTCGGGTTCAGTAACGCGTAGCCTGTGGTGCAATCGCTCAGGTTCAGTTAGAGCCCAACGCCTCGCACACACGCACGTACGTACGAGAGAAACGTGCATCGCTCGGCCCCCGGCCACCCACCATAACTAGGGACTCCCCGATATTTTCCGCGCCCTCGCTTCTACCACGGTTTTTTCCGTCATGGACGACCCAAAGAATGTCATGCAGCTGCGTCTCTGGCCCGCCCAGGACAAAAAGCCCATTTTCTGTCATGATTTTTTGTCATTGAAGTAGGACCCCACCACATCTACGATGATACCGGGTTCTGTCACAATTATCATCATAGAAGTGTCATAAGTATGACAGAAAAGATTTTTGTTTGGCCCAAAATGTCACGGATGTGTCCTTTTTTGTAGTGAATGTCGGTGTCAAAACCGGCGGATCTCGGGTAGGGGGTCCCGAACTGTGCGTCTAAGGTCGATGGCAACAGGAGACAGGGGACACGATGTTTACCTAGGTTCGGACCCTCTCTATGGGGGTAATACCCTACTTCCTGCTTGATTGATCTTGATGAATATGAGTATTACAAGAGTTGATCTACCACGAGATTGTAATGGCTAAACCCTAAAAGTCTAGCCTGTATGACTATGGTAATGAGTCTCCTCATCCATACTAAGCCCTCCGGTTTATATAGACACCGGAGGGATCTAGGGTTACATAAGGTCGGTTACAGAGAAAGTAATCTACATATTCGATCGCCAAGCTTGCCTTCCACGCCAAGGAGAGTCCCATCCGGACACGGGCGGAGTCTTCAGTCTTCGTATCTTCACAGCCCATCAGTCCGGCCCATGGCTAACAGGCCGGACGCCCGAGGACCCCTTAGTCCAGGACTCCCTCACTTGAGTTTATCCCTCTGCATCATGTCATCTTGCCTAATGCATTACTCTGCTCTTATGAACTTAATACTCTAGATGCATGCTGGATAGCGTTCGATGTGTGGAGTAATAGTAGTAGATGCAGAATCATTTCGGTCTACTTGTCACGGACGTGATGCCTATATACATGATCATGCCTAGATATTCTCATAACTATGCGCTTTTCTATCACTTGCTCGACAGTAATTTGTTCACCCACTGTAGAATATGCTATCTTGAGAGAAGCCACTAGTGAAACCTATGGCCCCCGGGTCTATTTTCCATCATATTAATCTCCCGTCAACGTGCTATTTCTGTCGCCGTATTTTGCAATCTTTACTTTTTTATCTATACAACACAATACCAAAAATATTTATCTTATTCTCTTTATCAGATCTCACTTTTGCAAGTGGCCGTGAAGGGATTGACAACCCCTTTATCGCGTTGGTTGCAAGGTTCTTAATTGTTTGTGCAGGTACTAGGGATTTGCGTGTAGTCTCCTACTGGATTGATACCTTGGTTCTCAAAAACTGAGGGAAATACTTACGCTACTTTGCAGCATCACCCTTTCCTCTTCAAGGGAAAACCAATGCATGCTCAAGAGGTAGCAAGAAGGATTTCTGGCGCCGTTGCCGGTGAGGTTTACACCAAGTCAAGTCAAGAGTTGATCTCCCGTCAACTAGCCAATTTCTGGCGCCGTTGCCGAGGAGATCTACGCACAAGTCAAGACATACCAAGTACCCATCACACACTCTTATCCCTCGCATTACATTATTTGCCATTTGCCTCTCGTTTTCCTCTCCCCACTTCACCCTTGCCATTTTATTCGCCCTTTTCCGTTCTCTTTTTTTGCTTGCTTCTTGTTTGCTTGTGTGTTGGATTGATTGTTTGTCACGATGGCTCAAGACAATACTAAATTGTGTGACTTTTCCAATACCAACAACAATGATTTTATTAGCACTCCGATTGCTTCTATACCGATGCTGAATCTTGTGAAATTAATGCTGCTTTGTTGAATCTTGTCATGAAAGATCAATTTTCTGGCCTTCCTAGTGAAGATGCCGCTACCCATCTAAATAACTTCGTTGATTTGTGTGATATGCAAAAGAAGAAAGATGTGGACAATGATATTGTTAAATTGAAGCTATTTCCGTTTTCGCTTAGAGATCGTGCTAAAACTTGGTTTTCTTCTTTGCCTAAAAAAAGTATTGATTCATGGAATAAGTGCAAAGATGCTTTTATCTCTAAGTATTTTCCTCCCGCTAAGATCATCTCTCTTAGAAACGATATCATGAATTTTAAGCAACTTGATCATGAGCATGTTGCACAAGCTTGGGAGAGGATGAGATTAATGATACGTAATTGCCCTACACATGGTTTGAATTTATGGATGATTATACGAAATTTTTATGCCGAATTGAATTTTGCTTCTAGAAATCTTTTAGATTTGGCCGCGGGAGGCACTTTTATGTAAATCACTTTAGGAGAAGCTACTAAACTCTTAGATAATATTATGGTTAATTATTCTCAATGGCACACCGAAAGATCTACTAGTAAAAGGGTTCATGCGATTGAAGAGATTAATGTTTTGAGTGGAAAGATGGATGAACTTATGAAATTGTTTGCTAATAAGAGTGTTTCTTCCGATCCTAATGATATGCCTTTGTCCAATTTGATTGAGAATAATAATGAATCTATGGATGTGAATTTTGTTTGTAGGAACAATTTTGGTAACAACGCGTATAGAGGAAAATTTAATTCTAGGCCGTTCCCTAGTAATTCCTCTAATAATTATGGTAATTCCTACAACAACCCTTATGGAAATTTTAATAAGATGCTCTCTGATTTTGAGACTAGTGTTAAAGAATTTATGAATTCGCAAAAGAATCTCAATGCTTTGCTTGAAGAAAAATTGCCTAAGATTGATGAGTTGGCTAGGAACGTGGATAGAATTTCTCTTGATGTTGATTCTTTGAAACTTAGATCTATCCCACCTAAGCATGATATCAATGAGTCTCTCAAAGCCATGAGAATTTCCATTGATGAGTGTAAAGAAAGAACCGCTAGGATGCGTGCTAAAAAGGATTGCTTTGTGAAAGCGTGTTCTTCTAGTTTTCATGATAATAATGATGAAGATCTAAAAGTGATTGATGTGTCTCCTATTAAATCTTTGTTTTCTAGTATGAATCTTGATAATGATGGGACTGGAGATGAGTCAACTTTAGTTAAAAGGCGTCCCAATGATTCGGAGTTTTTAGATCTTGATGCAAAAATTGGTAAAAGTGGGATTGAAGAGGTCAGAACTTTAAATAGCAATGAACCCACTATTTTGGATTTCAAGGAATTTAATTATGACAATTGTTCTTTGATAGATTGTATCTCCTTGTTGCAATCCGTGTTATATTCTCCTCATGCCTATAGTCAAAATAAAGCTTTTACCAAACATATCGTTGATGCTTTAATGCAATCCTATGAAGAAAAACTTGAATTAGAAGTTTCTATCCCTAGAAAACTTTATGATGAGTGGGAACCTACTATTAAAATTAAGATTAAATATCATGAATGCTATGCTTTGTGTGATTTGGGTGCTAGTGTTTCCACGATTCCTAAAACTTTGTGTGATGTGTTAGGTTTCGTGAATTTGATGATTGTTCTTTAAATTTGCACCTTGCGGATTCCACCATTAAGAAACCTATTGGAAGGAGTAATGATGTTCTTATTGTTTCAAATAGTATTTATGTGCCCGTAGATTTTATTGTTCTTGATATAGATTGCAATCCTACATGTCCTATTATTCTTGGTAGACCTTTCCTTAGAACGATTGGTGCAATTATTGATATGAAAGAAGGAAATATTAGATTCCAATTTCCATTAGGGAAGGGCATGGAACACTTTCCTAGGAAGAAGATTAAATTACCTTATGAATCTATTATGAGAGCCACTTATAGATTGCCAACCAAAGATGACAATACCTAGATCTATTCTTGCTGTTATGCCTAGCTAGGGGCGTTAAACGATATCGCGAACCCAATTTTATTTTTGTTCCTTGCTTTTTGTTCCTGTTTAGTAATAAATATTTCATCTAGCTTCTGGTTAGATGTGGTTTTAGGTTTTAATTAGTGTTTGTGCTAAGTAAAACCTATAGGATCTTCTTGGGTGATAATTATTTGATCTTGCCTAAAAAGACAGAAACTTTCTGCTCATGAAAACAATTGTTAAAAATCACAAGAAAGTGATAAAATACTGATTACAATTGCAGTAGATCAATAATCAAATTATCTAGGTCGTCCTATTTTGGCAGATTTTTCCGAGTTACAGAAGTTTGCGTTTGATACAGATTACTACAGACTGTTCTGTTTTTGACAGATTCTGTTTTTCGTGTGTTGTTTACTTATTTTGATGAATCTATGGCTAGTATAGGGGGGTATGAACCATAGATAAGTTGGAATACAGTAGGTTTAACACCAATATAAATAAATAATGAGTTCTTTACAGTACCTTAAAGTGGTAGTTTTTTTATTTTGCTAACGGAGCTCATGAGATTTTCTGTTGAGTTTTGTGTTGTGAAGTTTTCAAGTTTTTGGGTAAATATTTGATGGATTTTGGAACAAGGAGTGGAAAGAGCCTAAGCTTGGGTATGCCCAAGGCACCCCAAGGTAAAATGCAAGGACAACCAAAAGCCTAAGCTTGGGTATGCCCCGGAAGGCATCCCCTCTTTCGTCTTCGTCTATCGGTAACTTTTCTCGATGCTATATTTTTATTCACCACATGATATATGTTTTGCTTGGAGCATCTTCTATTATTTGAGTCTTTGCTTTTTAGTTTACCACAATCATCCTTGCTGGACACACCTTTTGGGAGAGACACACATGAATCGGAATTTATTAGAATACTCTATGTGCTTCACTTATATCTTTTGAGCTAGATAATTTTGCTCTAGTGCTTCACTTATACCTTTTTAGAGCACAGTGGTGGTTTTATTTTGTAGAAATTATTGATCTCTCATGCTTCACTTATATTATTTTGAGAGTCTTTTAGAACAGCATGGTAGTTTTCTTTGGCTATAAAATTAGTCCTAATATGATAGACATCCAAGATAGGTATAATAAAAACTTTCATATAAAGTGCATTAAACACTATGATAAATTTGATACTTGATAATGGTTTTGAGATATAAAGGTGGTAATGTCAGAGTCATGCTAGTTGGGTAATTGTGAAATTGAGAAATACTTGTGTTAAAGTTGGCAAGTCCCGTACCATGCATATGGTAAACGTTGTGTGACAAATTTGAAGCATGGGGTGTTCTTTGATTTCTTTCCTTATGAGTGGCGGTCGGGGATGAGCGATGGTCTTTTCCTACCAATCTATCCCCCTAGGGGCATGCGTAGTAGTACTTTGCTTCGAGGGCTAATAAACTTTTGCAATAAGTATATGAGTTCTTTATGACTAATGTGGGTCCATGGATTATACACACTCTTACCTTTCCGAAATTTGCTAGCCTCTATGGTACCGTGCATTGCCCTTTCTCACCTTGAGAGTTTGTGCAAACTTCGCCGGTGCATCCAAACCCCGTGATATGATATGCTCTATCACACATAAGGCTCCTTATATCTTCCTCAAAACAGCCACCATACCTACCTATTATGGCATTTCCATAGCCATTCCGAGATATATTGCCATGCAACTTTCCACCGTTCCGTTTATTATGACACGCTCCATCATTGTCATATTGCTTTGCATGATCATGTAGTTGACATCGTATTTGTGGCAAAGCCACCTTTATAATTCTTTCATACATGTCACTCTTGATTCATTGCATATCCCGGTACACCACCGGAGGCATTCACATAGTCATATTATGTTCTAAATATCGATTTGTAATTCTTGAGTTGTAAGTAAATAGAAGTGTGATGATTTTCATTATTAGAGCATTGTCCCATGTGAGGAAAGGATGATGGAGACTATGATTCCCCCACAAGTCGGGATGAGACTCCGGACAAAAAAAAGAGGCCAAAGAAGCCCAAATAAAAAAGAGAGGACAAAGAAGCCCAAAAAAATAGAGAGAAAAAGAGAGAAGGGACAATGTTACTATCCTTTTTCCACACTTGTGCTTCAAAATAGCACCATGATCTTCATGATAGAGAGTTTCATATTTTGTCACTTTCATATACTAGTGGGAATTTTTCATTATAGAACTTGGCTTGTATATTCCAATTATGGGCTTCCTCAAAATGCCCTAGGTCTTCGTGAGCAAGCGAGTTGGATGCACACCCACTTAGTTTCTTTTGATGAGCTTTCATACACTTATAGCTCTAGTGCATCCGTTGCATGGCAATCCCTACTCCTCGCATTGACATCAATTGATGGGCATCTCCATAGCCTGTTGATTAGCCGCGTCAATGTGAGACTTTCTCCTTTTTGTCTTTTCACATAACCCTTGTTATCATACTCTACTCCACCCATAGTGTTATATCCATGGCTTGCGATCATGTATTGCGTAAGGGTTGAAAAGGCTGAAGCGCGTTAAAAAGTATGAACCAATTGCTCAGCTTGTCATCGGGGTTGTGCATGATGGGAGCATTTTGTGTGACGAAAATGAAGCATGGCCAAACTATATGATTTTGTAGGGATAAGCTTTCTTTGGCTATGTTATTTTGATAAGACATAATTGCTTGGTTAGTATGCTTGAAGTATTACTATTTTTATGTCAATATTAAACTTTTATCTTGAATCTTTTGGATCTAAACATTCATACCACAATAAAGAGAATTACATTGAAAATTATGTTAGGTAGCATTCCACATCAAAAATTCTGTTTTTATCATTTACCTACTCGAGGACGAGCAGGAATTAAGCTTGCGGATGCTTGATACGTCTCCAACGTATCTATAATTTTTGACTATTCCATGCTATTATATTATCTATTTTGGATGTTTAATGGGCTTTAATATACCTTTTTATATTATTTTTGGGACTAACCTATTAACCGAAGGCCCAGTGCAAATTGTTGTTTTTTTTGCCTATTTCAGTGTTTCACAGAAAAGGAATATCAAACGGAATGAAACCTTCGCGAGAATCGTTTTTGGAACAAACGCAATCCAGGAGACTTGGAGTGGACGTCAAGGAATCAACGAGGCGTCCATGAGGCAGGGAGGCGCGCCCCCACCCTCTTGGGCCCCTCATAGCTCCACCGACCTACTTCCTTCGCCTATATATACTCTTATACCCTGAAAACATCCAGGAGAGCCACGGAACACTTTTTCCACCGCCGCAACCTTCTATACTCGTCCATCTTGGGGCCTTTTCCGGTGCTCCGCCGGAGGGGGGATCGATCATGGAGATCCTCTATATCAACACCATGGCCTCTCCGATGATGTGTGAGTAGTTTACCACAGACCTCCGGGTCCATAGTTATTAGCTAGATGGCTTCTTCTCTCTCTTTGGATCTCAATACAAAGTTCTCCTTGATTCACTTGGAGATCTATTCGATGTAATACTTTTTGCGGTGTGTTTGTCGAGATCCGATGAATTGTGGGTTTATGATCAAGATTATCTATGAAGAATATTTGATTCTTCTCTGAATTCTTATATGCATGATTTGATATCTTTGCAAGTCTCTTCGAATTATCGGTTTAGTTGGCCTACTAGATTGATCTTTCTTGCAATGGGAGAAGTGCTTAGCTTTGGTTTCAATCTTGCGGTGTCCATTCCCAGTGACAGCAGGGGCAACAAGGCACGTATTGTATTGTTGCCATCGAGGATAAAAAGATGGGGTTTATATCATATTGCTTGAGTTTATCCCTCTACATCATGTCATCTTGCCTAATGCGTTACTCTGTTCTTATGAACTTAATACTCTAGATGCATGCTGGATAGCGATCGATGTGTGGAGTAATAGTAGTAGATGCAGAATCGTTTCGGTCTACTTGTCATGGACGTGATGCCTATATACATGATCATGCCTAGATATTCTCATAACTATGCGCTTTTCTATCAATTGCTCGATAGTAATTTGTTTACCCACCATAGAATATGCTATCTTGAGAGAAGCCACTAGTGAAACCTACGGCCCCCGGGTCTATTTTCCATCATATTAATCTCTCATCAATGTGCTATTTCTGTCGCCGTTTATTTTGCAATCTTTACTTTCCAATCTATACAAAAAAATACCAAAAATATTTATCTTATTCTCTTTATCAGATCTAACTTTTGCAAGTGGCCGTGAAGGGATTGACAACCCCTTTATCGCGTTGGTTGCAAGGTTCTTAATTGTTTGTGCAGGTACTAGGGATTTGCGTGTAGTCTCCTACTGGATAGATACCTTGGTTCTCAAAAACCGAGGGAAATACTTACACTACTTTGCTGCATCACCCTTTCCTCTTCAAGGGAAAACCAATGCATGCTCAAGAGGTAGCACAAGGCCGGGTTGTTTCTTCGCCGGCGGTGTCTCTCTTGCGCTTGTTTGACTTGCGGGCGTCGATGAGGTAGTAGGCGTTGCAATCGCGCAAGGCCTTGCTGACGATGAAGGGGCCCTCCCATGGGGGGGGACAGCTTATGTTGGCCGGTCTGCTCTTGGACAAGTCGGAGGACGAGGTCTCCCTCCCGAAAAGCAAGGGGCTTGATCTTCTTGTTGTGGTAGTGCCTCAGGCCTTGCTGGTAGATGGTTGAGCGGCTATGCGCTAGGAGACGTGCTTCTTTGAGCAGGTCGACGCCGTCCTCGCGGGCTTCTTTGGCTTCGGCTTCAGTGTACATCGCGACGTGCGGCGAGTCAAACTCGACGTCGGTCAGGATGACGGCTTCTGTTCTGTAGACGAGGAAGAACGGGGTGAACCCGGTTGGCCGGTTCGGCGTTGTTCGGAGACTCCAGAGGACGGCCGGCAGCTCGTCGAGCTAGCTGCCGGGTGAACGGATGAGCGGCTCGACAAGCTGTGGCTTGATGCCAGATAGGATGAGGCAGTTGGCCCGCTCGACCTGGCCGTTGGACTGCGGGTGTGCAATGGAAGCCAGGTCGAGGCGGATGCCGGAGATGGAGCAGTACCGCGCGAGTGCGCCCTTGGCGAAGTTGGTGCCATTGTCCGTGATGATGCTGTTCGGCATGTCGTAGCACACCGCAATGTCCTTGATGAATCGGACGGCCGTTGGCCCGTCCAGTTTCTTGATTGATCTTGCTTTGATCCATTTGGTGAACTTGTCCACCGCCACTAGCAAATGCGTCATGCCGCCTCGAGCGGTCTTGAAGGGCCCCACCATGTCGAGTCCCCAGACCGCGAAGGGCCAGGCGATTGGGATGGTCCGGAGCACCGACGCCGGCTGGTGGCTGCGCTTGCTGAAGCGCTGGCATCCCTCACACTTGAGGACGAGTGACTCGGCGTCTTCGAGGGCCGTGGGCCTGTAGAAACCATGGCGGAAGGCCTTGGCCACCAGGGACCGCGAGGCGGCGTGGTGCCCGCACTCGCCCTAGTGTATGTCGGGGAGGATCTCAATGCCTTGTCCTGCTCGATGCAGCACTGGAACACGCCAGTGGAACTGCGTTTGACGAGCTCATTGTTGATGATATTGTAGGCGGACGCCCGGCGCTGCACTTGCCGGGCTTCGGTCTCGTCCATGGGGAGGACTCCGTTCTCCAGAAACTCTGAGATGGGCAGGGCCCATGATGGCGCCGTCACCACGGCGAAGACGGCCACCATGGCGGGTTCTGGGGCGGCAGCCCCCGAGCCGGGTTTAGCAGCCCCCGGGTCGGGAACGGCGGCAGCCGGATCGATGGCTGCGGCCCCTGGGCCGGGTTGAGCGGTCCCTGGACTGGGTTCGGCAGTCCCGGACCGGGTTGAGGTGCGGCCGGGTCGTCCGGGACGTAGATGGACTCGGAGTCCGGAGACGGCTTGACGGACGGCTTGTGCAGGTGCTCGAGGGAGATGCCGAATGGGATGGACTATAGGGACGAGGCGATCTTGGCGAGCGTGTCGGCTGCCTCATTTTCCGTGCGCGGGACGTGGAGGAACTCGCAGCCCGCGAAGAATTCAGACAACTTCTGGACGAGGAAGCGGTAGCTCGCCATGTTGGGGTCGCGGCCGTCCCACTCGCCGGAGCACTGCTGCACCACCAGGTCCGAGTCGCCATAGCACAGGATGCGCCGGATGCCGAGTTCCTTGGCAAGCCGGAGGCCATGCACAAGGGCGTCGTACTCGGCGATGTTGTTGGAGGCGGCGAAGTGGATCTATAGCGTGTATTTGAGCCGGTCGCCCTTCAGGGAGGACAGCACAATGCTGGCCCCTAGGCCGAGACACATCTTCAAGCCGTCGAAGTGCATGCGCCAGTGCATCGAGTCCGGCGGCGGCGGCAGGTACTGGGTCTCGGTCCAGTCGACGAGGAAGTCGGCCAAAGCTTGGGACTTGATCGTAGTGCGGGGCTCGTAGAGGATGGTGTGGCCAGCTAGTTCGAGCGCCCACTTGGCGACCCGGCCAGAGGCATCCCGGCACCCGATGATTTTGCTGAGAGGGGCCATGCTGACCACGGTAACAACGTGCTCTTGGAAGTACTGCTTCAATTTCTTGGCGGTGAAGTACACGCCGTAACACATCTTCTGGTAGTGCGGGTAGTTCTGCTTGGAGGCGGAGAGCACCTCGCTCAGGTAGTAGACGGGACGCTGGACGACTTGGATCTTGCCCTTCTCTGGTCGCTCGACCACCATCACTGTGCTGACTGACCGCGAGGTTGCGGCGATGTAGAGCAACAGCGGCTCCTTCTCGGCCGGTGCGGCCAGGACGGCTGCAGTGGAGAGCATGCACTTGAGGTCCCGGAAAGCCTCGTCCGCCTGGTCGTTCTATTCGAACGGCGTCGTCTTCTTCATCAGCTGATACAGGGGCAAGGCCCTCTCACCCAGCCGGCTGAGAACCCGGCTGACCGAGGCCAAGCTGCCAGTGAACTTCAAGACATCGCGCAGCCGAGCCGGCTTGCGCATGCGCTCGATGGCCTTGATCTTCTCCAGGTTTGCCTCAATGCCGCGCTCCGAGACGAGGAAGCCGAGTAACTTTTCGACCGGGACGCCGAAAACGCACTTCTGCGGGTTGAGCTTGACCTATTATTCGTGCAGGTTGGCGAAGGTTTCCTTCAGGTCGTCGAGGAGCGTGAGGTGCTGCTTGGTCTTCACCACGATGTCGTCCACATAGACGTGGATGTTGCGGCCGAGTTGCGGCAGCAGGCATTTCTGCATGCAGCGCTGGAAGGTGGCGCCGGCGTTCTTCAGGCCGAACGACATGGTGATGTAGCAATACGCCCCAAAGGGCGTGATGAAGGATGTCTTCAGGGCGTCGGCCGGGTCCAGCTTGATCTGGTGATAGCCGGAGTAAGCATCCAGGAAGGACAGGAGCTCACACCCGGCAGTGGAGTCAATGACTTGGTCGATCCTCGGGAGGGCGAACGGATCCTTGGGGCAGGCCTTGTTCAGGCTGGTGTAGTCGATACACATGCGCTAGGTCTTGTTCTTCTTCAGGACGAGGACTGGGTTGGCCAGCCACTCGGGGTGAAACACTTCCATGATGAAGCCGGCCGCCAAAAGCTTGGCGACCTCTTCACCGATGGTTTTTCTCTTCCCTTCGGAGAAATGTCGTAGGGGTTGGCGGACAGGCTTGGCATCCTTGCGGACGTGGAGTTTTTGCTCGGGGTACTTCCTCGGGATACCCGACATGTCCTTTGGGGTCCATGCAAAAATATCCCGATTCTCATGGAGGAAGTCGACGAGCTCGCCTTCCTATTTACTGTCGAGGCGGGTGCCCACGACAACGTACTTGCTACAGCTGGGGTCTTCCGGGTTCAGCTTCACTTTCTTGGTCTCCTTGGAGGGCTTGAACGAGGCCTCGTCGGCCGGCTCCTCGGCCGGGATCGACACAGCCGAAGTCTCGTTGGCCAGGGCGACGATCCGGTCGAGCTGGCGCCGCTCCTCGAGTATGACCAGCGACTCGGCCAGTTTGGCGCCGTCTCGGGCGCACTCCAGGGACTTGCGGTAGTCGTCGGTGATGGCGATGAGGCCTTTCGGACCCGGCAGCTTCATCTTCAGGTAGACGTAGTGGGGGACCGCCATAAACTTGGTGAGCGCGGGCCGGCCCAGCAGCGCGTGGTATGCGCTGGACAGGTCCACCACCTCGAACCAGATTCGCTCGCGTCGGAAGTGGTTGCTGTCGCCGAACAGGACGTCGAGCCAGACCCGGCCGATTGGAGAGTAGGAGAGGCTGGGAACGATGCCGTGGAAGATCGCCCGGGTCGGCTCTAGGTCTTTGGCCTCGAGTTCGAGCTTGGTCATGGTGTCGCGGTAGAGGATGTTGATGCTGTTGCTGCCGTCGATAAGAACCCCGGAGAACTTGCACGTGCGCCGAGGTGCGATGATGGTTGGGTTGAGGACGAGGGCGTGACCACCCGTGTTTGACATGACAGCCGGGTGGTCCTCCTGAGTCCAGGTGACTGTGCGCTCTGACCTGTGCATGTATTCCGGCTTGGCCGGGACGACGGTGTTCACCTCCTGCCGAAGGAGGCACTCGCTGCGTTTGTCGTCGCCGAGGCTGGTGAAGACGACGTAGGTCGCGTTCTGGGCTGGGTAGACGTCGTCGCGCATCGCGCCGCCGGCTGGAGGCGGTGGTGGAGGCGGAGGCGGCTGCCCCGCTCCCGGAGCCGGGGCCGGAGGAGGCGGGATGTCGCCCCTCATGATGCGCCTGGTGATGGCGCACTGCCGAAGTGTGTGTGTGCACGGCCTTGCGCCACTGTGGTGCTTGCAGGGAGCGTCGAGCATCTCCTCGAAGCTCATGGCGGGTTGCCACGTCATCTTGCCGGTCTGCCGGCGAGTGGCGGCCGGGTCGGTCGCGGGCGCCTGCTTGGCGACCGCGACGAGCCGGTTGTCGTAGCCCTGGGCCGGCTGATCGGCCTTGCGCTTGTTGTTCTGCTGGTTGTGCTGCTGCCGGCTTCCTTCGCCGGCCGGCTTCGGAGGGGGGACCGACTTTGCTTTGCCGGCTTTATCCAGCGCCACCTGGATCTTCATGGCAGAGTCGGCGTTGGCATACTTGTCCGCCGTCACCATGAGTGTGGGCATGGTGGCCGGCTCGGAGCGCAAGAGTTTGTGCTTGAGGAGGGTGCCATCCCGGCACCCGTTGACGAAGTACTGGATCGCTTGGACTTCGTGGACGCCCTCGCAACTGTTCCGGAGCTCGGTCCAGCGTGCGAGGTATTCGCGGCCGCTTTCCGTCAGCCCCTGCACACACATGGCGAGCTGGCTGGGGCGGCCGGGTCGCTTGTAGGTGCCGGTGAAGTTGCGCACAAAGGCCTGCTCGAAGTCGACCCACGCGTTGATGCTGCCTGCCGGCAGGCTGTTCAACCAGGTGCGGGCCGACCCTTGGAGCATGAGCGGCGCATAGGGCACGGCGAGACGGTGTTACCGCCGGCAATGCCAATGGCGATGGTGTAGTCGGCGAGCCAGTCCTCCGGCTTCACGGTGCCGTTGTACTTGGGGGTGTCGCGGGGGAGCGTGAACCCTTTAGTAAAGGGCTCATCCCGGATGCGTGGTCCGAAGCACGCCGACCCGATGGGGCCGCTCTCCTCCAGCTCCTGGAGAGGGCGAGTCGGTCGAGGCGGTGGCGGGCGTCGGTGTCGT
The DNA here is from genome assembly GCF_018294505.1 of Triticum aestivum. Taxonomy (NCBI): domain Eukaryota; kingdom Viridiplantae; phylum Streptophyta; class Magnoliopsida; order Poales; family Poaceae; genus Triticum; species Triticum aestivum. Next base: position 435,477,304 of record NC_057799.1, read on the forward strand.
CGATGGCGCGCGGGCCCAGTCGGTCGGCGACCGCGCCGCGGGGGGCCGGGTCGACCATAGTCGGACATCAACCGGGTTGGAGCAGAGGGTCGAGCCGGCGTCGGTCCTCCGAGACTGGCTCGTCACCCAAGCCGCCGGCAGTCGTTGGGGCCGGGTTGTGCCGGGTCCGGGTGCGGCCGGGGTGCGCCTCGCCCGGTGGTGAAGACGCCGTGTTCTGGTGGTCGCCGGGTCCGCCGATGCGGGCGGAGCCAGATCCCGCCGGCTTGGCGAGTTGGTTGAGGCGGTCCTGCTGCAGGTTGGCCGCGTCGAGGAGGTCGTTCACCCGCTTGAGGCGATCCTTCAGCTCCTCGCCTGCGAGCTGATCCAGGCCGACCGTGGCCGCCAAAGCGGCGCACATGTTCTTCACGGGAGTCTCGTAGACGGGCGGGATGGCACCAAAAGTGCGGCCGATCGCACCTCCCCGGGCTCGCACGTCGGCGACCCGGCTTGGCTCGGCCGCGGTAGGCGTGAAGCCGTAGGCGGCGTTGTGCTACAACTGCGCGGAGTAGAGGCGACGCTGCGTGGCAGCGAGCGTCTCAGTCAGGTCCAGCAGGCGCTGGCGGCCCTCCTCGAGCCGAGTCCGGGCCTCGGTGACGTTGGAGGCATCGATGTCGGTGCCGATGGGAATGCGAAGTCTCTGCATTGTGGCGCGCAGCGGGTTGGGTGAGCCGGCCCGATCCGCTGCGGCCTTGGCTTCGGCAACCTTACTCGCCGCGCTCGACGAGGAAGAGGCGCCGGTGGTCGGTGACGAAAACCTCCACGCAGAGGTCCATTGCCTCGGCGGGAGTGCTCCCGCCGAGGGAGAGGGGGAGTCGGAAAAGTCAAGTACCTCGCTGGGGTATTTGTCGGCAGCAGGTGCATCGGAGATGCGCAGCACGGTGAAGGAGGCGGCGAGTGTGTCAATGACGTTGTCCGCCAACGTGATGGGCTCGTCGGAGTCGGATAGGAGCCCCGTCTGAAGCATGCTCCCGGCCAGGACCTCGAGCTGCCCCACGGTGGGCCCCAACTGTCGTGGTGGGCGCACGGTAGATGCCAAGGGATGGCTAAAGATAGGAGGAGGCTCAAGTGCACTGGTGGGCTCCAAAGGCGAGGTCGGCATGAGCGAGCGCGTGACGCAAGACTTACCCAGGTTCGGGGCTCTCCGGAGATTTAACACCCCTAGTCCTGCCAAGTGTAGTTGATGTGTATCAGTACAGAGTTGCTCCTAGAGCTGTATGGCGGAGGAAGGAAGGCAGGCCGAGGCTTAGGCTGCTCACTCTCCTTCGGTGTGGCTTGCTATGTGTGTGTGAGTGAGTGATCCTTTGTGTTCGATCGCCCGTATGCATGAGGGCTCCTGGGGGGTTTTATAGGCCAACCCCCCAGGGGTACAAGGGTAATGTTACAAGGCCGTGGGGCCGGATTGTCATTGTCCAGGAAGCCGGCGCTGGGACCCGCCGGTGGTCAGGGCTCGCCGGGTTCTCCGGGCGCGGGGCGCGCCGGGTACGGGGGCACTGTTGGCCGTCTTGTTGATCGTCAGGGAGTGGCCGGGTTGAGTCGGCTATAGTGGCGCTCCGTCAGGTCGCCGATTGCTGCGTCATTGGTGACGATGGTTGCACTGTTGCCATGCCGGCCCTGGTCAGCGGGTAGGTGGGGCACTGTTGCCACACCCCGGCTGACCAGAGGCATGGGCAGGCACTGTTGCCTCGGTCATCGGTAGGTGGAGACTCGTCTCATCGTACAGATGGGATGGGACGAGAGCTGACCCGTGGCCGGGTTGAGGAACGCGCCAAGGGTGGAGCTGGCTTGTTGGAGAAGTCTTGGTGTGCCGAGTTCGGCTATCTTGAGCTGGTTGTTGGGGCCGAGTTGAGCAGTCCGGCCCGGTTGGAGAGTTTGGCCGGTGAGGGAGTCCTGTACTAAGGGGTCCGCGGGCGTCCGGCCTGTTAGCCATGGGCTGGACTGATGGGTTGTGAAGATACGAAGGCCGAAGACCGCACCCGTGTCCGGATGGGACTCTCCTTGGCGTGGAAGGCAAGCGTGGTGACCAAATATGTAGATTCTTTTTCTTTGTAACCGACCTTGTGTAACCCTAGATCCTCCTGGTGTCTATATAAACCGGAGGACTTAGTCCGGAAAGGACAGATACTCATTACCATAGTCATACGGGCTAGACTTCCAGGGTTTAGCCATTACGATCTTGCGGTAGACCTGTCGGATGTGGGGTTCCCGCAAACCCTTAAGGTTCAAACTCTGGGGTGCGCGCGAAGTCTTTCCCTCCTACCAATCCACGCCCTAGCTCGCTAAGATCTCACGGACAAACTCGATGAACTCGCAACACAGAAAGACACTAGGTTTATACTGGTTTGGGCCACCATTGTGGTGTAATACCCTACTCCAGTGTGGTGGTGGTGGATTGCCTCTTGGGCTGATGATGAACAGTACAAGGGGAAGAACAGCCTCCTGAGGTTGAGGTGTTTGTGCTCGTCCAGCTTGTGTGGATGAGATGCCTCTGAGTGAGTTGTCTCCTACGGTGGTGGGTAGCTCTACTTATATAGGCCCTGGTCCTCTTCCCAAATATTGAGCGGGAAGGGAGCCAACAACGGCGGGCAAATTTGAAGGGGGATAGCTAGTACAAGCTATCCTGACAAAAGTGGTCTTCGCCTGCGAAAGGCTCTGGTGGTGACGCCATCTTGGGCTCCACGTGTTGGGGAACGTAGTAATTTCAAAAAAATTCCTACGCACACGCAAGATCATGGTGATGCATAGCAACGAGAGGGGAGAGTGTTGTCCACGTACCCTCGTAGACCGAAAGCGGAAGCGTTATCACAACGCGGTTGATGTAGTCGTACGTCTTCACGATCCGACCGATCAAGTACCGAACGCACGGCACCTCCGAGTTCAGCACACGTTCAGCTCGATGACGTCCCTCGAACTCCGATCCAGCCGAGTGTTGAGGGAGAGTTTTGTCAGCACGACGGCGTGGTGACGATGATGATGTTCTACCGACGCAGGGCTTCGCCTAAGCTCCGCAACGATATTATCGAGGTGTAATATGGTGGAGGGGGCACCGCACATGGCTAAAAGATCGTAGATCAATTGTGTGTATAGAGGTGCCCCCCCCGCCCCCGTATATAAAGGAGCAAGGGGGAGGCCGGCCGGCCCTTGGGGCGCGCCAAGGAGGGGGGGTGTCCTCCTCCTAGTAGGAGTAGGACTCCCCTTTCCTAGTCCAACTAGGAAGAGAGAAGGGGGAAGGAAAGAGAGGGAGAGGGAGAGGGAAAGAGGGGCCGCGCCCCCCTCCCCTTGTCCAATTCGGACTCCTCATGGGAGGGGGCGCGCCACCTCCTGGGCTGCTGCCCTCTCTCTCCCCTCAGGCCCACTAAGGCCCAATACTTCCCCGGGGGGTTCCGGTAACCCCTCCGGCACTCCGGTTTTATCCGAAACTTCTCCGGAACACTTCCGGTGTCCGAATATAGTCGTCCAATATATCAATCTTTATGTCTCGACCATTTCGAGACTCCTCGTCATGTCCTTTATCACATCCGGGACTCTGAACAACCTTCGGTACATCAAAACATATAAACTCATAATATAACTATCATCGTAACGTTAAGCGTGCGGACCCTACGGGTTCGAGAACTATGTAGACATGACCGAGACACCTCTCCGGTCAATAACCAATAGTGGAACCTGGATGCTCATATTGGTTCCTACATATTCTACGAAGATCTTTATCGGTCAGACCGCATAACAACATACGTTGTTCCCTTTGTCATCGGTATGTTACTTGCCCGAGATTCGATCGTCGGTATCTTGATACCTAGTTCAATCTCGTTACCGGCAAGTCTCTTTACTCGTTCCGTAATACATCATCCCGCAACTAACTCATTAGTCACAATGCTTGCAAGGCTTATAGTGATGTGCATTACCGAGTGGGCCCAGAGATACCTCTTCGACAATCGGAGTGACAAATCCTAATCTCGAAATACGCCAACCCAACAAGTACCTTTGGAGACACCTGTAGAGCACCTTTATAATCACCCAGTTACGTTGTGACGTTTGGTAGCACACAAAGTGTTCCTCCGGTAAACGGGAGTTGCATAATCTCATAGTCATAGGAACATGTATAAGTCATGAAGAAAGCAATAGCAACATACTAAACGATCGTGTGCTAAGCTAACGGAATGGGTCAAGTCAATCACGTCATTCTCCTAATGAGGTGATCCCGTTAATCAAATGACAACTCATGTCTATGGCTAGGAAACATAACCATCTTTGATTAACGAGCTAGTCAAGTAGAGGCATACTAGTGACACACTGTTTGTCTATGTATTCACACATGTATTATGTTTCCGGTTAATACAATTCTAGCATGAATAATAAACATTTATCATGATATAAGGAAATAAATAATACTTTATTATTGCCTCTAGAGCATATTTCCTTCAGTCTCCCACTTGCACTAGAGTCAATAATCTAGATTACACAGTAATGATTCTTACACCCATGGAGTCTTGGTGCTGATCATGTTTTGCTCGTGGAAGAGGCTTAGTCAACGGGTCTGCAACATTCAGATCCGTATGTATCTTGCAAATTTCTATGTCTCCCACCTGGACTAAATCCCGGATGGAATTGAAGCGTCTTTTGATGTGCTTGGTTCTCTTGTGAAATCTGGATTCCTTTGCTAAGGCAATTGCACCAGTATTGTCACAAAAGATTTTCATTGGTCCCGATGCACTAGGTATGACACCTAGATCGGATATGAACTCCTTCATCCAGACTCCTTCATTTGCTGCTTCCGAAGCAGCTATGTACTCCGCTTCACACGTAGATCCCGCCACGACACTTTGCTTAGAACTGCACCAACTGACAGCTCCACCGTTCAATGTAAATACGTATCCGGTTTGCGATTTAGAATCGTCCGGATCAGTGTCAAAGCTTGCATCAACGTAACCACTTACGATGAGCTCTTTGTCACCTCCATAAACGAGAAACATATCCTTAGTCCTTTTCAGGTATTTCAGGATGTTCTTGACCGCTGTCCAGTGATCCACTCCTGGATTACTTTGGTACCTCCCTGCTAAACTTATAGCAAGGCACACATCAGGTCTGGTACACAGCATTGCATACATGATAGAGCCTATGGCTGAAGCATAGGGAACATCTTTCATCTTCTCTCTATCTTCTGCAGTGGTCGGGCATTGAGTCTTACTCAATCTCACACCTTGTAGTACAGGCAAGAACCCTTTCTTTGCTTGATCCATTTTGAACTTCTTCAAAACTTTGTCAAGGTATGTGCTTTGTGAAAGTCCAATTAAGCGTCTTGATCTATCTCTATAGATCTTAATGCCTAATATATATGCAGCTTCACCGAGGTCTTTCATTGAAAAACTCTTATTCAAGTATCCCTTTATGCTATCCAGAAATTCTATATCATTTCCAATCAGCAATATGTCATCCACATATAATATCAGAAATGCTACTGAGCTCCCACTCACTTTCTTGTAAATACAGGCTTCTCCAAAAGTCTGCATAAAACCAAATGCTTTGATCACACTATCAAAGCGTTTATTCCAACTCCGAGAGGCTTGCACTAGTCCATAAATGGATCGCTGGAGCTTGCACACTTTGTTAGCTCCCTTTGGATCGACAAAACTTTCCAGTTGCGTCATATACAACTCTTCTTCCAGAAATCCATTCAGGAATGCGGTTTTGACATCCATTTGCCAAATTTCATAATCATAAAATGCGACAATTGCTAACATGATTCGGACAGACTTAAGCATCGCTACGGGTGAGAAGGTCTCATCGTAGTCAATCCCTTGAACTTGTCAAAAACCTTTCGCAACAAGTCGAGCTTTATAGACAGTAACATTACCATCAGCGTCACTCTTCTTCTTGAAGATCCATTTATTTTCAATGGCTTGCCGACCATCGGGCAAGTCAACCAAAGTCCATACTTTGTTCTCATACGTGGATCCCATCTCGGATTTCATGGCTCAAGCCATTTTGCGGAATCTGGGCTCACCATCGCTTCTTCATAGTTCGTAGGTTCGTCATGGTCTAGTAACATAACCTCCAGAACAGGATTACCGTACCACTCTGGTGCGGATCTTGATCTAGTTGACCTACGAGGTTCAGTAATAACTTGATCTGAAGTTTCATGATCATTATCATTAACTTCCTCACTAATTGGTGTAGGTGTCGCAGAAACTAATTTCTGTGATGATCTACTTTCCAATAAGGGAGCAGGTACAGTTACCTCATCAAGTTCTACTTTCCTCCCACTCACTTCTTTCGAGAGAAACTCCTTCTCTAGAAAGGATCCATTCTTAGCAACGAATATCTTGCCTTCGGATCTGTGATAGAAGGTGTACCCAACAGTCTCCTTTGGGTATCCTATGAAGACACATTTCTCCGATTTAGGTTCGAGCTTATCAGGTTGAAGTTTTTCACATAAGCATCGCAACCCCAAACTTTAAGATACGACAACTTTGGTTTCTTGCCAAACCATAGTTCATAAGGCGTCGTCTCAACGGATTTCGATGGTGTCCTATTTAGAGTGAATGCAGCCGTCTCTAAAGCATAACCCCAAAACGATAGCGGTAAATCAGTAAGAGACATCATAGATCGCACCATATCTAATAAAGTACGATTACGATGTTCGGACACACCATTACGCTGTGGTGTTCCGGGTGGCGTGAGTTGCGAAACTATTCCGCATTGTTTCAAATGTAGGCCAAACTCGTAACTCAAATATTCTCCTCCACGATCTGATCGTAGAAACTTTATTTTCTTGTTACGATGATTTTCAACTTCACTCTGAAATTCTTTGAACTTTTCAAATGTTTCAGACTTATGTTTCATTAAGTAGATATACCCATATCTGCTCAAATCATCTGTGAAGGTGAGAAAATAACGATATCCGCCACGAGCCTCAATATTCATCGGACCACATACATCTGTATGTATGATTTCCAATAAATCTGTTGCTCTCTCCATAGTTCCGGAGAACGGTGTTTTAGTCATCTTGCCCATGAGGCACGGTTCGCAAGTACCAAGTGATTCATAATCAAGTGATTCCAAAAGTCCATCAGTATGGAGTTTCTTCATGCGCTTTACACCGATATGACCTAAACGGCAGTGCCACAAATAAGTTGCACTGTCATTATCAACTCTGCATCTTTTGGCTTCGACATTATGAATATGTATGTCACTACTACCGAGATTCATTAAAATAGACCACTCTTCAAGGGTGCATGACCATAAAAGATATTATTCATATAAATAGAACAACCATTATTCTCTGATTTAAATGAATAACCGTCTCGCATCAAACAAGATCCAGATATAATGTTCATGCTCAACGCTGGCACCAAATAACAATTATTTAGGTCTAATACTAATCCCGAAGGTAGATGTAGAGGTAGCGTGCCGATGGCGATCACATCGACTTTGGAACCATTTCCCACGCGCATCTTCACCTCGTCCTTAGCCAATCTTCGCTTAATCAGTAGCCCCTGTTTCGAGTTGCAAATATTAGCAACAGAACCAGTATCAAATATCCAGGTGCTACTGCGAGCATTAGTAAGGTACACATCAATAACATGTATATCACATATACCTTTGTTAACCTTGCCATCCTTCTTATCCGCCAAATACTTGGGGCAGTTCCGCTTCCAGTGACCAGTCTGCTTGCAGTAGAAGCACTCAGTTTCAGGCTTAGGTCCAGACTTGGATTTCTTCTGCTGAACAACAATTTGCTTGTTGTTCTTCTTGAAGTTCCCCTTCTTCTTCCCTTTGCCCTTTTTCTTGAAACTAGTGGTTTTACTGACCATCAACACTTGATGCTCCTTTTTGATTTCTACCTCCGTTGCCTTTAGCATTGCGAAGAGCTCGGGAATTGTCTTATCCATACCTTGCATGTTATAGTTCATCACGAAGCTCTTGTAGCTTGGTGGCAGTGATTGAAGAATTCTGTCAATGACGCTATCATCCGGAAGATTAACTCCCAGTTGAATCAAGTGATTATTATACCCAGACATTTTGAGTATATGCTCACTGACAGAACTATTCTCTTCCATCTTGCAGCTGTAGAACTTATTGGAGACTTCATATCTCTCAATCTGGGCATTTGCTTGAAATATTAACTTCAACTACTGGAACATCTCATATGCTCCATGACGTTCAAAACGTCGTTGAAGACCCGGTTCTAAGCCGTAAAACATGGCACACTGAACTATCGAGTAGTCATCAGCTTTGCTCTGCCAGACGTTCATAACTTCTGGTGTTGCTCTTGCAGGAGGCCTGGCACCTAGCGGTGCTTCCAGGACGTAATTCTTCTGTGCAGCAATGAGGATAATCCTCAAGTTACGGACCCAGTCCGTGTAATTGCTACCATCATCTTTCAACTTTGCTTTCTCAAGGAACGCATTAAAATTCAACGGAACAACAGCACGGGCCATTTATCTACAATTAACATAGACAAGCAAGATACTATCAGGTACTAAGTTCATGATAAATTCAAGTTCAATTAATCATATTACTTAAGAACTCCCACTTAGATAGACATCCCTCTAATCATCTAAGTGATTACGTGATCCAAATCAACTAAACCATGTCCGATCATCACGTGAGATGGAGTAGTTTCAATGGTGAACATCACTATGTTGATCATATCTACTATATGATTCACGCTCGACCTTTCGGTCTCCGTGTTCCGAGGCCATATCTGCATATGCTAGGCTCGTCAAGTTTAACCTGAGTATTCCGCGTGTGCAACTGTTTTGCACCCGTTGTATTTGAACGTAGAGCCTATCACACCCGATCATCACGTGGTGTCTCAGCACGAAGAACTTTCGCAACGGTGCATACTCAGGGAGAACACTTTTATCTTGAAATTTTAGTGAGAGATCATCTTATAATGCTACCGTCAATCAAAGCAAGATAAGATGCATAAAAGATTAACATCACATGCAATCAATATAAGTGATATGATATGGCCATCATCATCTTGTGCTTGTGATCTCCATCTCCGAAGCACCGTCATGATCACCATCGTCACCGGCGCGACACCTTGATCTCCATCGTAGTATCGTTGTCGTCTCGCCAACTTATTGCTTTTACGACTATCGCTACCGCTTAGTGATAAAGTAAAACAATTACATGGCGATTGCATTGCATACAATAAAGCGACAACCATATGGCTCCTGCCAGTTGCCGATAACTCGGTTACAAAACATGATCATCTCATACAATAAAATATAGCATCATGTCTTGACCATATCACATCACAACATGCCCTGCAAAAACAAGTTAGACGTCCTCTACTTTGTTGTTGCAAGTTTTACGTGGCTGCTACGGGCTTAGCAAGAACCGTTCTTACCTACGCATCAAAACCACAATGATAGTTTGTCAAGTTGGTGCTGTTTTAACCTTCGCAAGGACCGGGCGTAGCCACACTCGGTTCAACTAAAGTGAGAGAGACAGACACCCGCCAGTCACCTTTAAGCAACGAGTGCTCGCACCAGTGAAACCAGTCTCGCGTAAGCGTACGCGTAATGTCGGTCCGGGCCGCTTCATCTCACAATACCGCTGAACCAAAGTATGACATGCTGGTAAGCAGTATGACTTATATCGCCCACAACTCACTTGTGTTCTACTCGTGCATAGCATCAACGCATAAAACCAGGCTCTGATACCACTGTTGGGGAACGTAGTAATTTCAAAAAATTTCCTACGCACACGCAAGATCATGGTGATGCATAGCAACGAGAGGGGAGAGTGTTGTCCACGTACCCTCGTAGACCGAAAGCGGAAGCGTTATCACAACGCGGTTGATGTAGTCGTACGTCTTCACGATCCGACCGATCAAGTACCGAACGCACGGCACCTCCGTGTTCAGCACACGTTCAGCTCGATGGCGTCCCTCGAACTCCGATCCAGCCGATTGTTGAGGGAGAGTTTCGTCAGCACGACGGCGTGGTGACGATGATGATGTTCTACCGACGCAGGGCTTCGCCTAAGCTCCGCAACGATATTATCGAGGTGTAATATGGTGGAGGGGGCACCGCACACGGCTAAAATATCGTATATCAATTGTGTGTAGAGGTGCCCCCTGCCCCCGTATATAAAGGAGCAAGGGGGGAGGCCGGCCGGCCCTTGGGGCACGCCAAGGAGGGGGGGAGTCCTCCTCCTAGTAGGAGTAGGACTCCCCTTTCCTTGTCCAACTAGGAAGAGAGAAGGGGGAAGGAAAGAGAGGGAGAGGGAGAGGGAAAGAGGGGCCGCGCCCCCCTCCCCTAGTCCAATTCGGACTCCTCATGGGAGGGGGCGCGCCACCTCCTGGGCTGCTGCCCTCTCTCTCCCCTCAAGGCCCACTAAGGCCCAATACTTCCCCGGGGGGTTCCGGTAACCCCTCCGGCACTCCGGTTTTATCCGAAACTTCTCCGGAACACTTCAGGTGTCCGAATATAGTCGTCCAATATATTAATCTTTATGTCTCGACCATTTCGAGACTCCTCATCATGTCCGTGATCACATCCGGGACTCCGAACAACCTTCGGTACATCAAAACATATAAACTCATAATATAACTGTCATCGTAACGTTAAGCGTGCGGACCCTACGGGTTCGAGAACTATGTAGACATGACCGAGACACCTCTCCGGTCAATAACCAATAGCGGAACCTGGATGCTCATATTGGTTCCTACATATTCTACGAAGATCTTTATCGGTCAGACCGCATAACAACATACGTTGTTCCCTTTGTCATCGGTATGTTACTTGCCCGAGATTCGATCGTCGGTATCTCGATACCTAGTTCAATCTCGTTACCGGCAAGTCTCTTTACTCGTTCCGTAATACATCATCCCGCAACTAACTCATTAGTCACAATGCTTGCAAGGCTTATAGTGATGTGCATTACCGAGTGGGCCCAGAGATACCTCTCCGACAATCGGAGTGACAAATCCTAATCTCGAAATACGCCAACCCAACAAGTACCTTTGGAGACACCTGTAGAGCACCTTTATAATCACCCAGTTACGTTGTGACGTTTGGTAGCACACAAAGTGTTCCTCCGGTAAACGGGAGTTGCATAATCTCATAGTCATAGGAACATGTATAAGTCATGAAGAAAGCAATAGCAACATACTAAACGATCGAGTGCTAAGCTAACGGAATGGGTCAAGTCAATCACGTCATTCTCCTAATGAGGTGATCCCGTTAATCAAATGACAACTCATGTCTATGGCTAGGAAACATAACCATCTTTGATTAATGAGCTAGTCAAGTAGAGGCATACTAGTGACACACTGTTTGTCTATGTATTCACACATGTATTATGTTTCCGGTTAATACAATTCTAGCATGAATAATAAACATTTATCATGATATAAGGAAATAAATAATACTTTATTATTGCCTCTAGGGCATATTTCCTTCTGGTCTTGGTCTCGTTGCACCAATAAGGCAACCTTTGCCTGATGCCTCGGTACTCCTCGCCTGCGCTGGCCTCCTTAGCACCAACGAGGAAACAAGGACGCTACGCGCGCTGGCGCCCGCCTGGTCTCCATCATCATGGCTCACGTCACGAGAGCCTCGTGAGGTTTGCCCCGCCTTGATATCTCCGCTCCTCGTGAGCTTTCCTGGCCAGGCCACTCCTGAGGAGGTCTTGCGTCGTTCCCCTCGCGAGGCTTGGCCCCTCGCGAGGGTCTTGGATGCCTCATTGATGAAGATGGGCCGTACGGCCACGCCGTGGGCCGCAGGCAGGCAAGTCTGGGGACCCCCATTCCCAGAACGCCGACAATAGCCCCCGGGCCCAAGGTGCGCTCGGGCTTGGATTCGCGGCGAAGCCAAGGGTCAAGTACGGAGCACCGCGGGCCCCAAAAGCCTGCGGCCTCGGTTGACGCGTGGCGGTTGATTGGACGTGGGCGTCTCCACTTCCCCACGCTGCCTCGACAACTGTTCGACTTGACAAGTTCCTGCGACATGTAAGGAAAACCATCATTACCTGCGATCATGGGGGGCGCCGGTTGGCCTCCTTCTGCTATAAATGGGGAGGGGGCGGAGTCCCCATCGCCCATCTCTTCCTTGCTTGCTTGCTTCCTCTTCCTTGCTCCACCGCCAGTAGCGCCACCGATGGCGCCACGAAGGAAGTTCTCTGCCGCCGAGAAGGGGAAGGCCCCTCGCGGGGGACCTGGCTCCCCGGCGCCCAAGCGCGGACGCGGCCGTCCGCGCAAGCACGCCGCGACCCCCGCCGTGGCCCACTGTGGTGGCGGCGCCGCGGCACGCGGAGGGGGTCGTCCCAGCCATGGCGGTCCAGTTGACGAGGGGAGGCGTGCTGTGGTGGCGCGGCCTCCCCGTCCATGCTTCCATTCGGCGGAGGTGTCGCCGGAGTTTGTCGTCTGGTCGGAGAACCCGGCCAGGAACTGGCTCCAGCTTCCGCACTTCTTCGCTGGCGAACTGCCGGCCTCCGGTCCAGGCGGACGGTTGCTGCAGCAAGGCCTCTTGGGTCGCGGTCGAGACTTCCGCCGCGGGCAACATAGCCCTAGCCCGCGGCTGGCAGACATTCGCCCGCGCGCGCGGCCTGGGCAGGCGATGCACCCTCCACTTCAAGTACGATGGTGGATCGACCCTCTATGTGAGGGTGTTTGGGGAAGATGGTCGCCGCACCGGGTGCTGCCCCGAGGCGAACGACGGCGAGGAGGTGCTCGGCCTTGGTGACGGTCGCGACGAGGATGAGGGCGAGCCTGCCCTCGGCGGCGACCGTGTCTCATCCAGCTACGACGGTTCTTCCTTCGGCGACAGCTCCAGCAGTGGTGGTTATGACCAGCCGCCACGCTGCTGCGCCCGCTTTGAAGGTGGGAGCGTGTCATCTCGTCGCCGCGCCTCCGTGAAGCGCGAGGAAGGGCCCGGCTAGGCTCGGGGTGTCGTTAGGGGCCTGCCTCCGCAGATCGCTGCAACACCGCTTTGTTTTGCTCTTTTTCCTGCATCAAAAATGAAATCAGTATGGGCCCAGAGGGGCGTGTATCGAACTGTGGTTCCTTGGTTATTGCACTGTGCATGTTGTTCCCATGTCGTGTTGTTATTTTGCGCAAAGATAACTTAACCTGATGCGTTCGGGACGCCCTCTTCCTTACGAGGCGTTTGTTTCCTTGTGTCCATCTTGACATGGTGGTCTGTGTTTGCTCAGGAACTGCAAAAATTCATTAGGAGGTGCACTAGAAGATTTGCCGTCCACTCGAGCCTTGACCTGGCGCTTTGTATCGCGGTACCCGTGGGGCACGGACTAGGAGAGGTGCGCCAGTTTTTGGGCTCGAACGAGGGTGGCTCGCGAGAAGGAAGAGAGGAGAAAAAAGCTCGTGAGGACCCCTGCCTAGCCCCTCGCAAGGTATGCGAGAGAGAGAACACGAGCAAACCAGAGCCGGAAGATGCGGTAAGAGGCGAGGGAATCAAATCAGCAAGGAACGCCAAAAGCAAACTTCGATTAAGGAAAAGCGAGCCAACTACGGAAAGCAAATGAAAAGCCGCGTCCGGCACCTAATCTAGTCTTCAAGTCTTCTCACCAACGCAGAGCTAAGTGCTGCCACTAGGCGTGGGCGGGAGCCCCAGGGCCTGAGGCCGGTGCTCCTGATACTCCGGGGCGTGTATAGCCCCAACTCATTATTACGTGAAAGTGTCACGGGCGGCGATTCTTCACAGGCACCGGGCCTTCTTTACAGGCTCTGGGCCTTTCTTCACAGGCTCTGGGCCTTGCTTCATGGGTAGAACTTCCAGAGGTGCTGGATGTTCCAGGCGTTCTGGATGGGCATCCCGTCCTGCGTCTCCAGGCGCGCTGCACCAGGCCTGGAGACATGGACGACCCTGAACAGGCCCTCCCACATGGGCGAGAGCTTGTGCAGCCCTTCCCTGGAGAGGACCCGCCTCAGGACGAGGTCGCCTACCTCAAGCGTCCTGGAGCGGACGTTGCGGCAGTGGTATTGCTGCAGCGCTTGTTGGTACCTTGCCGCCCTCAATGCGGCTTCGCGACGGCGTTCCTCCCCCAGCATGAGATCCATCCCCCGCATGGCGTCCTGCTGCGTTTCATCGAACGCCAGGACCCGTGCGGAGCGATGCTTGACCTCGTGAGGAAGGACTGCTTCAGCTCCGTAGACGAGGAAGAATGGAGTCTCGCCCGTTGGCTTGGTGGCGGTGGTGCGGATGGACCACATCACTGACTGGAGCTCATCGTGCCAGCCCCTGCCGCGGGCCTCCAGCTTCTTCTTGAAGGTCCTGGTCTTGAGGCCCCTCAGGACCTCCGTGTTGGCGCATTCGGCCTGGCCATTGCTCCTGGGGTGCACTACCGAAGCGCAGCAGATCTGCGTTCCAAGGTTAGCACAGTAGGTTTTGAAGAGGTTACTAGTAAACTGCGAGCCATTATCTGTGATGATGCGGTTGGGGACTCCGAAGCGGCTCACGAGGCCCTTGATGAACTTGACAGCGGAGCCGGCTGGGATGGTACGGACGGCTTCCACTTCCGCCCACTTGGTGAACTTGTCGATGGCGACGTAGAGATAGCGGTAGCTCCCTGGCGCCCATGGGAACGGGCCTAAGATGTCCAGCCCCCAGACCGCGAATGGCCACGTGAGCGGGATGGTCTGGAGGCCCTGAGCTGGCTGGTGAATTTGCTTGGCGTGGAATTGGCAAGCCTCGCAGGACTTTACTAGCTCGGCTGTGTCGTTGAGTGCTGTAGGCCAGTAGAATCCACTACAGAACACCTTGCCGACGAGGGTCCATGACAACGAATGGTGCTCGCAGTCCCCTCCGTGTATGTCAACCAGCAGCTCCCTTCCTTGATCGCTGGAGATGTAGCGCAACGTGACATCGTTCAGTCATTTCCTGTACAACCCGCCATCCTGGATACAGTATGTTGTGGCCTGCCGGGCCACGCGCTCTGCGTCCTGGATACAGTATGCCGTGGCCTGCCGGGCCACGCGCTCTGCGTCCTCTTCCTTTTCCGGCAGCGTCCCTTGCATCAGGTACTCCTTGAATTGTTGGGTATCGTAACAGAAATTTAAAATTTTCTATGCATCACCAAGATCAATCTATGGAGTCATCTAGCAAAGAGAGAGAGAGAGGAGTGCATCTACATACCCTTGTAGATCACGAGCGGAAGCGTTCAAGAGAACGGGGTTGATGGAGTCGTACTCGTCCTGATCCAAATCACCGATGATCCTAGCGCCGAACGGACGGCACCTCCGCGTTCAACACACGTACGGAGCGGAGACGTCTCCTCCTTGTTGATCCAGCAAGGGGGAAGGAGAAGTTGATGGAGATCCAGCAGCACGACGGCGTGGTCGTGGAAGCAGCGGGATTCCAGCAGGGCTTCGCCAAGCGCTACTGGAGGAGGAAGAGGTGTCACGGGAGGGAGAGGGAGGCACCAGGGCTTAGGGTGCGGCTGCCCTCCCTCCCCTCCACTATATATAGGGGCTAGGGGGCGCATGCCCCCCTTGGAGATCCCATCTAGAGGGGGGCGGCGGCCCCCGGGGCGGTGGCCCCTCGGGGGGCAACGGCCCCTTAGGGTTTCCAACCAGGGGGGCGCATGCCCCCTCGGGGGCAACGACCCCCTAGGGTTTACAACCTAGGCGCCTTGGGCCCTTGGGTGGGGCGCACCAGCCCACCAGGGGCTGCTTCCCACGCCACTTCAGCCCATGGGGCCCTCCGGGATAGGTGGCCCCACCCGGTGGATCCCCGGGACCCTTCCAGTGGTCCCGGTACAATACCGGTGACCCCCGAAACTCTCCCGGTGGCCGAAACTAGACTTCCTATATATAAATCTTTACCTCCGGACCATTCCGGAACTCCTTGTGACGTCCGGGATCTCATCCGGGACTCTGAACAACTTTCGGTTAACCGCATACTAATATCTCTACAACTCTAGCGTCACCGAACCTTAAGTGTGTAGACCCTACGGGTTCGGGAGACACGTAGACATGACCGAGACAACTCTCCGGTCAATAACCAACAGCGGGATCTAGATACCCATGTTGGCTCCCACATGCTCCACAATAATCTCATCGGATGAACCACGATGTCGAGGATTCAATCAATCTCGTATACAATTCCCTTTGTCTATCGGTACGATACTTGCCCGAGATTCGATCGTCGGCATACCGATACCTTGTTCAATCTTGTTACAGCAAGTCTCTTTACTGGTTCCCATAACACATCATCCTGTGAACAACTCCTTGATCACATTGAGCTCATTATGATGATGTCCTACCGAGTGGGCCCAGAGATACCTCTCCGTCATATGGAGTGACAAATCCCAGTCTCGATCCGTGCCAACCCAACAGACACTTTTGGAGATACCTGTAGTGCACCTTTATAGCCACCCAGTTACGTTGTGACGTTTGGTACAGCCAAAGCATTCTTACGGTATCCGGGAGTTGCACGATCTCATGGTCTAAGGAAATAATACTTGACATTAGAAAAGCTTTAGCAAACGAACTACACGATCTAGTGCTATGCTTAGGATTGGGTCTTGTCCATCACATCATTCTCCTAATGATGTGATCCCGTTATCAATGACATCCAATGTCCATGGTCAGGAAAACGTAACCATCTATTGATCAACGAGCTAGTCAACTAGAGGCTCACTAGGGACATGTTATGCTCTATGTGTTCACACATGTATTACGATTTCCGGATAACACAATTATAGCATGAACAATAGACAATTATCATGAACAAGGAAATATAATAATAACCATTTTATTATTGCCTCAAGGGCATATTTCCAACATGAATTCCTTGATCCAGCTTTCCTCCTGGGGCTCGAGCGCCAAGAGCAGCCGAGCTCCTGAGGTCGGGCCACAGGCTGGGGCTCCCGTTGCTGGAGGCTTTGGGAGCTCCTCCCGAGGCTGAGTCATGCTTGAAAGTGGTGGTGTAGCTGATGGCTTGAAGAGCCGCTCCTCGAAGACACCAGGATCTTGCGGCTGCCGCTTGGATGCTCTCCTGGCGATGTCGTCGGCTTCCTTGTTGGTACCTCGGGGCCCGTGCTGCAGCTCCAGGCCTGAGAACTGCTTTTCCAACTTGCGCACCTCCGCGAGGTATGCCTCCATATGCTCGTCCTTTGGCTTGTACACCTTGTTGGAGAAGTTGACGAGGAGTTGCGAGTTGCCTCTGACGGTAAGGCGCTTCACCCCTAGAGCTGCCGCAGCCTTCAGGCTAGCTATGAGGCCTTCGTATTCTGTGATATTGTTGGAGACCTTCTCGCCGTGCTGAAAGCAGAGTTGCACGGCGTAGTAGAGCTTGTCCTGAGTGGGCGAGATGAGCATCGCTCCAGCCCCCGCGCCTTGGTGCGCGAAGGCGCCATCGAAATACATGACCCATCCGTGGAGCCTCGCTCCCTGGTAAGGTGGACCGGTCTTCGCCTTCTTCAAGTGTCAGGGCATCCGTCCATTCTGCCACAAAATCAGCGAGCATGGCCCCCTTGATGACCCTGGTAGCGCTGAACTCCAACTGAATGCTTTAGCTCGATGTTCCATTCAGCGACCCTTCCAGCTGAGTTGGGGCTCCTGAGCACCCTCTCCAATGGGTAGGCTGAGACGACCTTGATGGGGTGGCCCTGGAAGTAGTGTCGCAACTTGCGTGAGGCCACCAAGAGCACGAGCAGGAGTTTCTAAGGCATGGGGTAGCGCGCCCTCGCGTCCCGCAGCATGGTGCTGACGAAGTACACCGAGTGTTCTACGAGGGCCGGCATACTGCCGAGGCCTGGGTCCTGCGGAGATTGGTGCATCTCCTGAGGAGGAGGGGTTCCTGAGACTTGACTGTCTTCAGGAGCTTTGGCGACGTTGTCGTGCCGAGCTTGGTCTTCTGCTGCTGATGCCTTTGCTGCGCCTTCCTGACCTTGCACCACTTTAGCTCCGGCTTGGTGCAGCGCGCCCTTGGCTTCGCGCTCCTCCCGAACCACCACCAGCGCCGCGCTGGCGGAGTACGGGGTGGCGGCAAGGTAGAGTACTAGGGGCTCGAGAGGCCGTGGTGCCACCATCATCGGAGGGCTGGTAAGGTATTTCTTGAGGTCTCGGAAGGCCTGGTCGGCCTCCGGGGTCCACTCGAATGGGCCCTTCTTCTTCATGAGCTTGAAGAAGGGTAAGGCGCGCTCTCCCAGTTTGGAGATGAAACGCCCCAATGCGGTAACCCGCCCTGCTAGCTTCTGCATCTCTTTGAGGGTCTGTGGTGGGCTCATTTCCTCGATGGCCTTGATATTCTCTGGGTTCGCCTCGATCCCTCTGTGGGATATGAGGAATCCCAGCAGCTGGCCGGAGGGGACGCCGAACACACACTTCTCCGGGTTAAGCCTCAAGTTCACTTGGCGCAGGCTCTTGAAGGTCTCCTCCAAGTCTTGAATCAACGTCCTCGCCTCACGAGACTTTACCACTATGTCGTCGACGTAGGCCTCTGTGTTTCTCCCGAGCTGCCGCCCCAGGGTGATGTGCCTCAGCTGCTGAAAAGTTGCGCCCGCGTTGCGCAGCCCGAAGGGCATGCAGGTGTAGTAGTACACCCCACATGGCGCCAGGAAGGCTGTCTTCTCCACGTCTTCCACCGCCATCTTGATCTGATGATACCCTGAGAATGCATCCAGGAAGCACAGCAGGTCGCATTCGGCGGTGGAGTTGATGATCTGGTCGATGCGCGGGAGTGAGAACGGATCTTGGGGGCAGGCTTTGTTAAGGTTGGTGAAGTCGACGCACATCCGTTCCTTCCCGCCTTTCTTTAGCACTACGACGAGGTTCGCCAGCCATTCGAGATATCGAACTTCGCGAATGGCACTTGCTGCCTCCAGCTTGCGTGTCTCCTGGACGATGAAGGCCTGCTTCTCAGTGGACTGCCGCCTCGCTCGCTGCTTCACGGGGCGTACGTTGGGGCATACCCTTAGATGATGCTGAATCACCTCCCTCGGGACCCCTACCAGCTGATTGGGCTCCCATGCGAATATCTCCTTGTTCACGCGCAAGAACCTCACCAAGGCCTCCTCTTGTCCCGGGTCAAGGTCGGCGCCTATGGTAAAGGTGGCTCCCGAAGGCCCGTCCTCGTTGACCGGCACCTGCTTGGTTTCCGCCTTGTCTTGGGTGAACAACTGCTTCTTCTTGGTAGGCGCAACCTTCTTGGCCTCGGGGGTACCGGCGCCGGCCGGTTGTGCTGCCGCCGCGGTCTTGATGGCAAGCCTGAGTGCCGTCACGGCCTCCTTAGTGTCCCCTTCGATGGTGAGGACACCCTTGCTCCCCGGCATCTTCATTAGGTTGTAGGCCGGGTGAGTCGCCGCCATGAACTGAGCGAGAGCTGGGTACCCGAGGATGGCGTTATACGGGAGACCGATGCGGGCGATGTCGAAGTCCACCAGCTCGGTGCGGTAGTTGTCGCGTGTGCCGAAGGTGACGGGGAGGCGAATCTGCCCCAGAGAGTGGGCAGCTCCACCACCAACTCCTGAGAAGGGCTTGCTGAGGCCGAGCCGCTCGAGCGGCACGTGAAGAAGGCTGAAGGCTTCTACGGAGAGCAAGTTGAGGCCGGCGCCGCCGTCGATGAGGGTCTTAGTAACGGCCACGTTGCAAATGGTGGGCATGCAGAGCATTGGGAGCACGCCCGAGCCGGCGGTGGAGTCGGGGTGGTCTTCTGAGCCGAAGGTGAGGTCGGCCTCTGGCGCAGCCCAACCTGGTGGAGCCCCCGGGTGCTTGGAGGTGGCCCCGATATGACGGAGGAACGGCTTGATGTGGCGATCTGAAGGCGGTGCTTGAGAGCCGCCCAGGAAGGCTGCGACTGCGTGGTTCACCGGCACCGCGTAGCGGGCAGCGAAGAGGTCGCGGAGCTCCCCCCAGGACACCACCGTGGATCCAGGGAGGTTGAGTAGCCAGGCGCGCGGCTCGCCGGCGAGGTCCATGGGGAACCAGTTGGCCATGATCTTGTCGTCGCCTCCGGCCTCGAGGATAGCCTCCTCGTACGCCAGCAGGAACGGCGACGGGTTTGTCGCACCGTTGTAATGCGGCGGCATCTCCGGCGTGAACTTGCTCGGCCACTGCACCCGCCGTAGGGAGGGGGCCAAGGCTCGGTACCCAGATGCCCCGCGGTCGATGTCGGCCGCAGGGGCGGATGGCGGGGCACCTGCCATGGGGGCGAAGTGTAGTGATGCGGGGCGCAGGCTGGTGGAGAGGAGCTACGGCGCACCCCTACCTGGCGCGCCAAATGTCGGATGTGGGGTTCCGGCAAACCCTTAAGGTTCGAACTCTGGGGTGCGCGCGAAGTCATTCCCTCCTACCAATCCACGCCCTAGCTCGCTAAGATCTCACGGACAAACTCGGTGAACTCGCAACACAGAAAGACACGAGGTTCATACTGGTTCGGGCCACTGTTGTGGTGTAATACCCTACTCTAGTGTGGTGGTGGTGGATTGCCTCTTGGGCTGATGATGAACAGTACAAGGGGAAGAACAGCCTCCTGAGGTTGAGGTGTTCTTGTGCTCGTCCAGCTTGTGTGGATGAGATGCCTCTGAGTGAGTTGTCTCCTACGGTGGTGGCTAGCTCTACTTATATAGGCCCTGGTCCTCTTCCCAAATATTGAGCGGGAAGGGAGCCAACAACAGCGGGCAAATTTGAAGGGGGACAGCTAGTACAAGCTATCCTGACAAAAGTGGTCTTCGCCTGCGAAAGGCTCTGGTGGTGACGCCATCTTGGGCTCCACGATGACCTCCATCCTGCCGTCCTTCTGGTCTTGGTCTCGTTGCACCAATAAGGCAACCTTTGCCTGATGCCTCGGTACTCCTCGCCTGCGCTGGCCTCCTTAGCACCAAAGAGGAAACAAGGACCCTGCGCGCGCTGGTGCCCGCCTGGTCTCGATCGTCATGGCTCACATCACGAGAGCCTCGTGAGGTTTTCCCCACCTTGATATCTCCGCTCCTCGTGAGCTTGCCTGGCCAGGCCACTCCTGAGGAGGTCTTGCATCGTTCCCCTCGCGAGGCTTGGCCCCTCACGAGGGTCTTGGATGCCTCGTTGATGAAGATGGGCCGTATGGCCCGCTGACTTAGCCACGCCGTGGGCCGCAGGTATGCAAGTCTGGGGACCCCCGTTCCCAGAACGCCGACAAGATCAACTCTTGTAATACTCATATCCATCAAGATCAATCAAGCAGGAAGTAGGGTATTACCTCCATAGAGAGGGCCCGAACCTGGGTAAACATCGTGTCCCCTGTCTCCTGTTACCATCGACCTTAGACGCACAGTTCGGGACCCCCTACCCGAGATCCACCGGTTTTGACACTGACATTGGTGCTTTCATTGAGAGTTCCACTGTGCCGTCCCCAAAAGGTTCGATGGCCCCTTCAATCATTAACAATGACGCTGTCCAAGGAGAAATCTTCCTCCCCGGACAGATCTTCATGATCGGCGGCTTCGCACTGCGGGCCAACTCGTTTGGCCACCTGGAGCAAATCGATAGCTACGCCCCTGGCCATCAAGTCAAATTTGGGAGCTTGAATTACATTGCGGACATCCGTGGATATTTGATCTTTGCCGGATTCGAGACCGCGGCGACCGCTCCTGGTCACCTTGACGGACATGACCTAAATCTGTCATCAGACCGCATCTAGGAGATAGCTCCTGTAACCACTCTGGCTTTAGATCCAGAACACACTGCGACATCCCAGGATCGGAGGCTCGACCCCACCATGGAGGCCACAGACTCCTCGGCGCTAGAGCCGCACATGGACTTAACCTCACACTATACTCGCGTCATCGGAGCTCCGAACTCTTCTCCGGGTATAAGTTCTAAACCGCGTGAGTCCGCGGATGCCGAACTTGATCGCTTGTCGATTTTCGAGTTCAGCGCCGCAAACATCTTCCAACACTCGCCCTTGGGCGATCTGCTGAACTCGTTAAAAAACTTGTCCTTGGCGGAGGACTCAGAGCCGAATTATGTCTGGTTCGAACTGGAGGCTGATGATGAAGGAGAATTTCGCTTCCCATCCACCACCCACTTCGTAGCCACTGTCGAAGATTTAACCGACGCGCTTGACTATGACTCCGAAGACATCGACGGTATGGACGATGATGTCGAAGACGAGGAGGCCCAAAATCCGCCATTCACCGGATGATGGACGGCCACTTCCTCATACGATGTCTACATGGTAGATACGCCGAAAAATAATAGTGGCGATGACAAGGAAAACCCCACAAAGGAGGACCCTCCTAAAACACAACCAAAGCGCCAGCGTCAGCGGCGCCGCTCTAAATCCCGTCGCAGCAGGGACAACAACACCGGCACAGGAGACGATAACACTCCGGATGGTGCCGAAGACACAGAAGAACCCGATGAACAAACTGTCGAACAAGACCATCGGGAAGATGGGCAAGTCAGCCCTGACGAATAGGCAATGGAAGAAGACTCGGAGGATGGTAGTTACCATCCGCCCTCCGAGGAGGAGGCAAGCCTCGGCAACGACGACTTCATCGTGCCTGAGGAGCCTCTGGAGCAGGAGCGCTTTAAGCGCCAGCTAATAGCCACTACAAGGAGCCGGAAGAAGAAACATCAACAACTTCAAGCTGACCAAGATCTGCTCGTCGACAGATGGACTGATGTCCTGGCAGCCGAAGAATATGACCTCAGACGCCCAGCCAAGAGTTACCCACAGCGAAGGCTGCTACCCCAGTTCGATGAAGAGGCGTCGGAGCTCATACCTCCCTCACGTAATGCGGCCGATCGATCACTACGCGGTCGAGACAGTGCGGCGGACCGACCACCACATGGTCGGGATAGAGCGCCAGCTCAGGCTGAACAGTAGCCCGCCCCACCGCCTCGTAAAAATAGAGACGAAACAGATCGGGGTCGCACATACGACCTCCGGCAGACCCTGGATAGTAGAGCAGGACATATCCGATCGATTTACGGATCACGAGGACGTCCCTTGACACGTGATGATGGCTACCTATTCGGACGTGACAAACCTAGTCACACCCGAGCCGATAACTGCAGACGAACTCCATCGGAGCTACGGTGCAATGCGGCCAGATATAGAGGCGCCGCACACCCTCTCCGCTTCACTGATGAAGTAATGGACCACGAATTCCCCGAAGGGTTAAAGCCCGTGAATATTGAATCATACGACGGGACAACTGATCCCGCAGTATGGATCGAGGACTTTATCCTCCACATCCACATGGCCCGGGGAGATGACCTCCACGCTATCAAGTACCTCCCGCTAAAGCTTAAAGGACCAGCTCGGCACTGGTTAAACAGCATGCCTGAAAATTCTATTGGTAGCTGGGAGGACTCGGAAGAGGCCTTCCTCGATAACTTCCAAGGTACATATGTCCGGCCGCCAGACGCCTATGACTTAAGCCACATAGTTCAACAACCTGGGGAGTCCGCCAGGAAGTTCTGGACTAGGTTTCTAACTAAAAAGAACTAGATCATCGATTGTCCGGATGCCGAAGCCCTAGCGGCCTTTAAACACAGCATCCGCGACGAATGGCTCGCCCGCCACCTAGGACAAGAAAAGCCAAAATCTATGGCAGCCCTCACGGCACTCATGACCCGCTTTTGCGCGGGTGAGGATAGTTGGTTGGCTCGTGGCAAAAACACAGCCAGCGAGGCAGGCCCCTCTGAGGTTAAGAATAACAACGGCAAGCTCCGATGTAACAGACACAAACGCCGAAGCAATGGTGATAATACCGATGACACTACAATTAATGCCGGATTCAGCGGCTCTAAGTCCGGTCAGGGACCATCCAGCTTGGACCGCATACTCGATCGTCCGTGCCAGATACATGGCACCCCAGACAAACCAGCCAATCATACCAACAGGGATTGTTGGGTCTTCAAACATGCCGGCAAATTAAACGCCGAGAACAAGGAAAAGGGATCGCAAAGTGAGGACGATGTCGAAGAGCCCCAGCAGCCAAACTCAGGGGGGCGGAAGAAGTTTCCCCCTCAAGTCAAAATGGTGAACATGATATATGCTACACACATCCCGAAAAGGGAGCGCAAGCGCGCACTAAGGGACGTTTATGCGATAGAGCCAGTCGCCCCAAAATTCAACCCATGGTCATCATGCCCGATCACTTTTGATCGTCGGGATCATCCGACCAGTATCTGGCATGGCGGATCAGCCGCACTAGTCCTGGACCCAATTATTGATGGATTCCACCTAACGCGAGTCCTCATGGATGGTGGTAGCAGCCTCAATCTGCTCTATCAAGACACAGTGCGCAAAATGGGCATTAATCCATCAAGGATCAAGCCAACGAAGACTACCTTCAAAGGAGTCATACCAGGTGTAGAGGCCCGCTATACGGGCTCAATCACACTAGAGGTTGTCTTTGGATCCCCTGACAACTTCCGAAGCGAGGAGTTAATCTTCGACATGTCCCATTCCGCAGTGGTTATCACGCACTGCTCGGACGGACGACATTCGCTCAGTTCAATGCGGTGCCGCACTATGCTTATCTTAAGATTAAGATGCCCGGTCCACGCGGTGTCATAACGGTCAACGGAAACACGGAACGCTCCCTCCGTATAGAGGAGCACACCACCGCCCTAGCAGCAGAAGTACAGAGCGGCCTTCTCAAGCAGAACCGTAATCTAGCTGTCGAGCCCCTGGACATCGTAAAGAGGGTCCAGACTACGCTGCACCAGGACAGCACGGTGCATCAAGAGCTCGACTAGCAAATTGGCCTCTGTCCCAGCCCCGATCAGGTAGTGGCATTCGTACCACGCGTGCATAATTACGCACTAGAAATCCCATGGGCATCGACGGAGGCACAGCTAGTTTGTGATCCACAGTTCGGCTCGACTGATCTCGGACATACACATATTGTCACTGTTTCCTTTTCCCTTTTTCAGGTTTATTTTGCAAAGGCCTTCTTTGACAACCCGACTACTGGTCCTATCAGAGGATAAAAACACCAGGATGGCAAGAAGCACAGATGTACAGGGGAAGTTCTAGAGATCCAATTAACGGCTACTCTACCTGTTTTCAGGACCCATACGCAGTTCGCCTTTGGTCATGGCATGTTAAATAGCCGGTTGCTTATCGCACTATTTGTATTAATGCGCTTTGACGCATTAACCCAATTATAATGGAAGCAGTTCGCGGCTCCAGTTTGAGGGCCCCAGATATCACCTCTGCTTTTCTTTCTGTTTTCCTTTCATAACTTATCTTCTAGCACCCGTACACTTCGGCACGTTTCATATTTGCCAGGGGCTCCCCGGCGCCCCACAATACGGCAACAAAGTCCGAACACTCTTTATAGTATAGTTCGGCACCCCGAATTTAGCATTATATGCATTGGCTCCGAATCATGTCTTTGGTCAATAGTTGGGTTGCCCGGCTCCTGTGCTTGCTACCTTATGTTCCGCTACATCAGCTAAGGTAGTAAAGGGAGAACTACTGCGATTGTGCCCTGGTTTATCCAAAGGAGCACCTCAGTAGAGAAAGCCGAAAACTGACTATCATGATGCAGCGAGAGCCGGTCAGCTGTTCGGAGGTTACAAATCGTTGGAGATTTCTCCCGCATTACGCAAAGGATCGGTACTTCCCGATCAGACGCTCATAGCACTCTGGTTCGAAAACTAGGGGCTGCGCCTATGTTTTATTATAAAACTCCTATGGCTAAGTGAGGGCGTTTAAGCCGCATAGTCTGATTGCCTGGTTCGATGCACTAAACAACTCCTTCAAGGACCATACAATTGGATCAAGATTGTTTAGATTCCATCCCGAACACCCCCGTACTACCTACGTGGGGGCAGAAGCCGACGATTGGCCAACCCTCAGATTCCATACAACACGGCCGCACAGGAGGAAAAAATTAAAACATAACAAAAATTATATTACAAACTGACTTTGTTTCATCATACAAGGCAAAGACAACACGAATGTATTCATTCGAAAATAATGTCCTGCCCACACTGCGTTGCCATAATGCGAGACCCTTCTAGGACATCCACAAAATAGCGCTCGGGTGTGCGGTGCTCCTTGCCCTCTGGAGTCCCCCTGGCCAGCTCGACGGCGTTCATCTTCGCCCACCACATCTTGCAACGAGCGAAGGCCATACGAGCACCTTCAATACAGGCCGATCGCTTGACGATATCTAGCCGAGGACAGGCGTTCACTATCCGCCTCACGAGTCCGAAGTAGCTGTCGGGCATAGCTTCGGCTGGCCATAGCCGGATTGTCAAATCCTTCATGGCTAGTTCGGCCACCCTATGCAGCTCCACCAGTTGTTTCAGCTGATCGGTGAAAGGCACGGGATGCTCTGGCACAAGATACTGCGACCAGAATAGCTTCTCCGTGGAACTCCCTTCCTCGGCTCGAAAGAACTCCGTGGCATCGGACACACTTCGCGGCAGATCAGCAAAAGCCCCTGGAGAACTCCGAATCCGGGTTAGCAAATATAATTCCTTTTCGCATATTTGCTTTGCATACTGAATGCCTTACCCGCCGCAATCTTCCTCGCCTCCTGGATCTCTTGGAGGGCGCCCTGGGCCTCATTCCAGGCTGTCTCCGCACTCTGCCGAGCCTTGGAGAGTTCGGCCTCTTTAGCCGACGCGTCACGCTCCAAGGTCTCACACTTCTTCACCGCGTCGTGGAGCTCTTGTTGGACCTCGTTGACCCGGGCCTTGAGCTTCTTACGGGCAGCCTGCTCCTTGACAGCCTTCCCCTCGGCTTCGCCCAGAGCCTTTTTCAGGGCCTCGACCTCGGTCGTCGCTCCTATACATATCATGACACTTTGGTCAATATATATTTTACTCTTCCCGAATATTTCCCGGGTTATCACATACCTTGATTCTCCTGGAGCCGCCTCCTCACCTGGCCGAGCTCCTCCTCGGCCTGCTCCAGCCTCCGCTTCAGATCGGAGACTTAGGCAGCATGTGAGGCCGCGGCCAGCATCAACGCCTGCATATTTATTCCAGACAAATTTAGTTAGTTTCCTGCAATAAAAGGATTGATCCTCTGTCCGGCTTTTCTTTCCAAACACCGGACAGTGTCTCAGGGGCTACTATCTATATTGGGATTTTCTCCTTTTGTGTCGCTTACCTCAAAAACCTGTCAGCAGGCTGCTGCAGGCTTCGGATAGTCCGCTCTTAATGGACTGAACCCTTTCAATCACCGTGCTCATAAGAACACGGTGCTCATCCGCAATGGAAGCGCCTCGCAGCGCTTCCAGCAGATCATCTGGTGCCCCTGGTTGGACAGGGGTCACCGGTGGAATTGGCATACCCCCTTCTTTCGAAGGAGGTTGCGTGTCGGATTCCGAAGCCGTATCGGTCTCCGGAATCAAGTCTGGTTGAGGGCCGAACTGAGTACGGCCCTCCTCCCCAGTCTCCCGGGAGATTGGTTCCCCCTGGTGTTCGGCGACAGGGGCTTCGCCTTCGAGCGCCTCTTGATCCTCTCCCCGGCCTGGGAAGGTCCATTTGGAGAGCACCTCGTCGTCCCCTTTGGCCTTGGGAGAGTTGGCGGCTGGCGGTGTCTCGCTGGCCATATCCTTTGAGTCCAATGAACCTCTTGATGAGGATCGCTGGGAGCAGTTGTGGGCCAGACTACGATAGCATAATTAACCATGTCAATACATTGAAATGGAGAGGCTGGACATACGGGGATGTGGGAGTCATAGCACTTACGAAGCAGCTTGAGGCTTGGTGCGGGGGTGTCGCTCCGGACTGCTATCGACGTCCCACGCGGATTTGTCCGCAAGAGAGCCCTTCCCCTTTTTGGGGTCCCCGCCTCCAAGTTCGTGGAGGCTGCCCTCTTCTTCCTTCCCTCGTCAGGGGGAGAGTTGTTCTCCTCCTCCTCCTCATCGTCTTCATCCTCGGCGGCGGAGGAGCGGGTCTTGTCTTCAGACGTTGCGTCCGAAGCGCACTTGCGACGGGGGCCACGCCGGACCCCCTTGGCCTTCCCCTTGGCCTTCTTCGCTGGCGCTGTATAGGGCGCCGGCACCAGCATCCTCGCTAAACGCGGAATGAACGGTTCTTCAGGCAGCGGAGCCGGGCAATGGATCTTCTTCGCCCTCTCCATCCATTCCTGAAGAGGCAATGATAGTAAAGGTTCAGATATCCTCCTTAATTGAAGCAAACAAGTAGAGGACGCGATAGAAACTTACCTCGCTGGCAGGATGGTTAATGCCGTGCCCCCGATCCGAATCCGTGGATGGCGGTATCTCGTCGCCCTTGAAGAGCAACTTCCAGGCATCTTTGTGAGTCGTTCCGAAGAGCCTGTCCAGGGTTTGGTGCCTCCTCGGATTAAACTCCCAAAGGGGGCGTTTTCGGCTTTGGCAAGGGAGGATCTGGCGAACCAGCATCACTTGGATTACATCGACAAGTTTGACATTCTTGTCCACCATGCTTTGAACGCACGTCTGCAGTGCTATCAGCTCGTTTGGCGAACACCAGTTCGGGCTCTTCTCGACCTAGGAGGTGAGTCCCATGGGAGCGCCGGAGTTAAATTCGGCAGCCGCGGCCCAGTTTGTGCCATGGGGTTCTGTGACGTAGAACCATTATTTTTGCCATTCCTTGACAGTCTCCACAAAAGAGCCTTTTGGCCAGGAGACATTGGCCAGCTTGCTCACCATGGCTCCTCCGCACTCCGCGTGCTGGCCGTCCACTACCTTCGGCTTCACATTGAAGAATTTGAGCCACAGCCCGAAGTGGGGTTGGATGCGGAGGAAGGCCTCACACACGACGATGAACGCCGAGATGTTGAGGAAAGAGTTCGGGGATAGATCATGGAAGTCTATCCCGTAATAATACATCAGCCCGCGGACGAAAGGGTGGAGTAGAAACCCTAGCCCGCGAAGGAAATGAGGGATGAATACCACCCTCTCGTTGGGCTTCGGCATGGGGACGACTTGCCCCTGGGCTAGAAGACGGTGGGCGATTTCCTTCGCCAAATACCCGGCCGCCCGAAGCTCGGCAATATCTTTCTCCTTGACGGAGGAGACCATCCATTTGCCTTGACCTCCGGATCCGGACATGGTCGGATGCTTTTCGGAGATGGAGAAAGATGGGGACTTGGGTGCTGGAGCTCAAGGATGGAAGGGCAGAGGAAGGGGAAGGCGTGAGTAGACAAGGGTGAATTCTTATCCCCTTATAAAGGGTCGCAAATATCAAGCGCCTCCTCACTCGCCTTAAAACTCGCCTATTCCCAAGGGCTATGTAAACAGCACGGTTGGGTTACCCATACCCGTATTGATGGAAATCCCGCAATAAGGGGACACGATCTTTGCTTCGACAAGACATGCCAATGGCAACCGCGTCTCAAAACGTGGAACGACAGAACAAAACGGTCCGAAATTATGACCGGGCAGGTGTGATGTCACGTTGTAAAAAGTTGTCAGCGGATTGGACCCGTGGAATATTATATTCTCTCTGCAGTTGTGTGTGGTGTGTGTTACAGGTCCGGATACAATCATCACGTCCGGAGACTATCTTGGAGTTCGGAAAGAAGGGAACCCGCCTTGCAATGCCGAAGACAAATCTGCGCGCCGGACTCCTCGTCATTGAAGCCAGGTTCAGGGGCTACTGAGGGAGTCCTAGACTAAGGGGTCCTCGGGCGTCCG
Source organism: Triticum aestivum (assembly GCF_018294505.1). Lineage (NCBI taxonomy): Eukaryota > Viridiplantae > Streptophyta > Magnoliopsida > Poales > Poaceae > Triticum > Triticum aestivum. Next base: position 435,506,899 of record NC_057799.1, read on the forward strand.
GCCTGTTAGCCATGGGCCTGACTGATGGGCTGTGAGGTTACGAAGACCGAAGACTGCACCCGTGTCCGGATGGGACTCTCCTTGGCGTGGAAGGCAAGCTTGGCGACCAAATATGTAGATTCTTTTTCTTTGTAACTGACCTTGTGTAACCCTAGATCCTCCCAGTGTCTATATAAACCGGAGCACTTAGTCCGGAAAGGACAGATACTCATTACCATAGTCATACGGGCTAGACTTCTAGGGTTTAGCCATTACGATCTCGTGGTAGATCAACTCTTGTAATACTCATATCCATCAAGATCAATCAAGCAGGAAGTAGGGTATTACCTCCATAGAGAGGGCCCAAACCTGGGTAAACATCGTGTCCCCTGTCTCCTGTTACCATCGACGTTAGACGCACAGTTCGGGACCCCCTACCCGAGATCCGCCGGTTTTGACACCGACAGCCGGGTCGAGAGGCTTGGCCGGGTTGGGCGACCCGGCGAAGCACGTGCCGGCTTGAGGGGCAATGCTTGCTCCGTCGTTTTTGAAAAGGATCCGGGTTCCGTTGCCTGCCCGGGGTTCACCCCCCCCCCCGACAATTAAGCTGTGGTGTTCCAGGTGGCGTGAGTTGCGAAAATATTCCACATTGTTTCAAATGAAGACCAAACTCATAACTCAAATATTCGCCTCTACGATCAGATCGTAGAAACTTTTATTTTCTTGTTACGATGATTTTCCACTTCACTCTGAAATTCTTTGAACTTTCCAAATGTTTCAGACTTATGTTTCACCAAGTAGATATACCCATATCTGCTCAAATCATCTATGAAGTTCAGAAAATAACGATACCCGCCGCGAGCCTCAACACTCATCGGATCGCATACATCAGTATGTATTATTTCCAATAAGTCAGTTGCTCGCTCCATTGTTCCGAAGAACGGAGTCTTAGTCATCTTGCCCATGAGGCATGGTTCACAAGCATCAAGTGATTCCAAAAGCCCACCAACATGGAGTTTTTCATGCGCTTTACACCAATATGACCTAAACGGCAGTGCCACAAATATGTTGCACTATCATTATCAACTTTTCATCTTTTGGCATCAATATTACGAATATGTGTATCACTACGATCGAGATTTAATAAACCATTCACCTTGGGTGTCTGACCACAGAAGTTTTTATTCATGTAAACGGAATAAAAATTATTCTTTGACTTAAATGAATAACCGTATTGCAATAAACATGATCCAATCATATTTTGCTCAACACAAACACCAAATTACATTTATTTTAGGTTCAACAATAATCCCGAAGGTAAAGGGAGTGTGCGATGGTGATCTTATCAACCTTGGAATCACTTCCAACACACATCGTCACCTTGCCCTCAACTAGTGTTTATTCATTTTGTAACTCCTGTTTCGAGTTACTAATCATAGCAACTGAACCGGTATCAAATACCCAGGGGCTACTATGAATACTAGTAAAGTACACATCAATAACATGTATATCATATATACTTTTGTTCACTTTGCCATCCTTCTTATCCGCCAAGTATTTGGGGCAGTTCCGCTTCCAGTGACCATTTCCTTCGTAGTAGAAGCACTCAGTTTCAGGCTTGGGTCTAGCTTTGGGCTTCTTCATGGGAGTGGCAACTTGCTTGCCATTCTTCTTGAAGTTCCCTTTCTTTCCCTTGCCCTTTTACTTGAAACTAGTGGTCTTGTCAACCACCAACATTTGATGCTTTTATTGATTTCTACCTTCGTCGATTTCAGCGTCACGAAGAGCTCGGTAATCGTTTTCGTCATCCCTTGCATATTATAGTTCATCACGAAGTTCCAGTAACTCTGTGATAGTGACTAGAGACTCTGTCAATCACTATTTTATCTGGAAGATTAACTCCCACTTGATTCAAGCGATTGTATTACTCAGACAATCTGAGCACATGCTCACTGGTTGAGCTATTCTCCTCCATCTTGTAGGCAAAGTACTTGTCAGAGGTCTCATACCTCTTGACTCGGGCATGACTCTGAAATACCAATTTCAGCTCTTGGAGCATCTTATATGCTCCGTGGCATTCAAAACGTTTTTGAAGTCCCGTTTTTAAGCCGTAAAGCATGGCGCACTAAACTATCAAGTAGTTATAATACTGAGCTTGCCAAACATTCATAACGTCTGCATTTGCTCCTGCAATAGTTCCGTCACCTAGCGGTGCATCAAGGACATAATTCTTCTGTGCAGCAATGAGGATAATCCTCAGATCACGGACCTCTAATCATCTAAGTGATCACGTGATCCATATCAACTAAACCATGTCCGATCATCACGTGAGATGGAGTAGTTTTCAATGGTGAACATCACTATGTTGATCATATCTACTATATGATTCACGCTTGAACTTCCGGTCTCGGTGTTCCGAGGCCATATCTGCATATGCTAGGCTCATCAAGTTTAACCCGAGTATTCTGCGTGTGCAAAACTAGCTTCACCCGTTGTATGTGAACGTAGAGCTTGTCACACCCGATCATCACGTGGTGTCTCGGCACGACAAACTATCGCAAGGTGCATACTTAGGGACAACACTTATACCTTGAAATTTTAGTGAGGGATCATCTTATAATGCTACCGCTGTAGTAAGCAAAACAAGATGCATAAAGGATAAACATCACATGCAATCAAAATAAGTGATATGATATGGCCATCATCATCTTGTGCCTTTGATCTACATCTCCAAAGCACCGTTATGATCACCATCGTCACCGGCTTGACACCTTGATCTCCATTGAAGCATCGTTGTCGTCTCGCCAACTATTGCTTCTACGACTATCGCTACCGCTTAGTGATAAAGTACAGCAATTACATGGCGATTGCATTTCATACAATAAAGCAACAACCATAAGGCTCCTGCCAGTTGCCGATAACTTTTACAAAACATGATCATCTCATACAACAATTTATATATCACCACGTCTTGACCATATCACATCACAGCAAGCCCTGCAAAAACAAGTTAGACGTCCTCTACTTTTTTGTTGCAAGTTTTACGTGGCTGCTACGGACTTAGCAAGAACCGTTCTTACCTACGCATCAAAACCACAACGATTTTTCGTCAAGTGTGCTGTTTTAACCTTCAACAAGGACCGGGCGTAGTCACACTCGATTCAACTAAAGTTGGAGCAACAGACACCCACTAGCAACCTGTGTGCGAAGCACGGCGGTAGAACCAGTCTCATGAACGCGGTCATGTAATGTCGGTCTGGGCCGCTTCATCCAACAATACCGCCGAATCAAAGTATGACATGCTGATAAGCAGTATGACTATTATCGCCCACAACTCTTTGTGTTCTACTCATGCATTTAACATCTACGCATAGACCTGGCTCGGATGCCACTGTTGGGGAACGTAGTATTTCAAAAAAATTGCCTACGATCATGCAAGATCTATCTAGGAGAAGCATAGCAAGGAGCGGGGAGAGTGTGTCCACGTACCCTCGTAGACCGAAAGCGGAAGCGTTTAGTAACGCGGTTGATGTAGTCGAACGTCTTCGCAATCCAACCGATCAAGTACCGAACGCACGGCACCTCTGTGATCTGCACACGTTCAGCTCGGTGACGTCCCTCGAACTCTAGATCCAGCTGAGGCCGAGGGAGAGTTTCGTTAGCATGACGGTGTGGTGACGGTGATGATGAAGTTACCGGCGCAGGGCTTCGCCTAAGCACTACGACAATATGACCGAGGTGGAAAACTGTGGAGGGGGGCACTGCACACGGCTAAAGATCAACTTGTGTGTCTTTGGGGTGCCCCTCTCCCACGTATATAAAGGAGGGGGAAGAGGAGGCCGTCCCTAGAGGGGGCGCGCCAAAAAGGGGGAGTCCTACTTGGACTCCCGGTCCAAGTAGGATTCGGCCCCCCCTTTCCTATTCCAACTAGGAGAAGGAAGGGAAGGAAGAAGAGGGCAGAAGGAAGGAGGGAGGTGCCGCCCCCTCCTAGTCCAATTCGGACCAGCCCATGGGGGGGCGCGGCCACCCCTTGAGGCCCTTCTCTCCTTTCCCGTATGGCCCATTAAGGCCCACTAATTCCCCGGCGAATCCCCGTAACTCTCCGGTACTCCAAAAATACCCGAATCACTCGGAACCTTTCAGATGTCCGAATATAGCCTTCCAATATATCGATCTTTACCTCTCAACCATTTCGAGACTCCTCGTCATGTCCGTGATCTCATCCAGGACTCCGAACAAACTTCGGTCATCAAATCACATAACTCATAATACAAATCGTCATCGAACGTTAAGCGTGCGGACCCTACGGGTTCGAGAACTATGTAGACATGACCGAGACACATCTCCGGTCAATAACAAATAGCGGAACTTGGATGCTCATACTGGCTCCTACATATTCTACGAAGATCTTTATCGGTCAAACCGCATAACAACATACGTTGTTCCCTTTGTCATCGGTATGTTACTTGCCCGAGATTCGATCATTGGTATCATCATACCTAGTTCAATCTCGTTACCGGCAAGTCTCTTTACTTGTTCCGTAATTCATCGTCCCGCAACTAACTCATTAGTAACATTGCTTGCAAGGCTTATAGTGATGTGCATTACCGAGAGGGCCCAAAGATACCTCTCCGATACACGGAGTGACAAATCCTAATCTTGATCTATGCTAACTCAACAAACACCTTCGGAGACACCTATAGATCATCTTTATAATCACCCAGTTACGTTGTGACGTTTGATAGCACACAAGGTGTTCCTCCGGTATTCGGGAGTTGCATAATCTCATAGTTAGAGGAACATGTATAAGTCATGAAGAAAGCAATAGCAATAACACTAGAAGATCATTATGCCAAGCTAACGGATGGGTCTTGTCCATCACATCATTCTCCTAATGATGTGATCCCGTTCATCAAATGACAACACGTGTTTATGGTTAGGAAACAAAACCATCTTTGATAAACGAGCTAGTCAAGTAGAGGCATACTAGGGACACTTATGTTTTGTCTATGTATTCACACATGTACTAAGTTTTCCGGTTAATACAATTCTAGCATGAATAATGAACATTTATCATGAAATAAGGAAATAAATAATAACTTTATTATTGCCTCTAGGACATTTTTCCTTCAATTCATGGCAACAATCATGTATATAGGCATTACGTACGTGACAAGTAGACCGACTCCTGCCTTCATCTACTACTATTACTCCACCAATTGACCGAATCTTGACTGCATCTATGGCATTAAGTTCATGACAAACAGAGTAAGGCTTTAAGCAATATGACATAATGTAGACAAAATAAAACCAAGCAATATGATTAAACCCCATCGTTTTACCCTTAGCAGCAACAATACAATACATGCCTCACGACTGTTGGGTTCTACGGTAGGGTGTGTCGACTACAAACTAAAATTTTCCTACGCGCAAAACAACCAGGAACATGCTACGGGAATGGATCACAGATCGTTACCACTAGACGCGCAGTACCATGCAGCGGAATTAGAGTTGGGGTAGCGCGTCACCGGAGTCGTCTCCTCCTCGTCCGATCTCCCTCGAACAGCCGGTCGTCGGATCCCACGTACTGGTTCGCCGGAGCGGCACAAGTGCAACTCCTCTAACGGTATCCGCGCATGCGGGAGGAACACCGTGTGGTGGACTGCTAGATCCAATCACACACTCGGCGGCGAGTGGAGGTGGCTATTCGTAACACATGCAAAACTTAGTGATGGCGCTGAAGCGATCAACTGCGTGAGTGTGCCGCACCCCCACTATATATAGGCATCCGTCGCGGGCTCAACACTTGGGCCTCGCACGGATCCTAAAGCCCAAAGTCTATTCGGTCTGGATCCGAGTCTGAGTAGGATCACATCTGACTCGTGGGGTCCGATTTGGCCTCATAGGTTCCTTCCCTTAAGCACGCGACCCCTTAGGTTCAAGTCGGCTTGGTCGCAGGTTGGATCACCTCTGACTTGCTCGGCTTGTAGCGACCTCTAGCAAGGCCTGCCGACCACCAAGTAGACAATGAAGCCGGTTGGCGAACCTGTACATCACACTTCTATTCCTTTTGCCATACGATATATGTTGCCGGGTTCAAGGCGAGTCTGTCATCCTTGTGCTAGCCCGACCTCTTTCTCGTTCCTGTGATGTCGACCACAAACCGGACTATCTCAAAATCCTTGTCGCATGACCATGCTGTTGGGGAACGTTGCATGGAAAACAAAAAATTTCTACGCACACGCAAGATCTATCCATGGATTTGCATGGCTACGAAAGGGGGATATTGTCAGTTCAATATCCGGCGTATCTCGTAGTTGGGGTCCTAAGCTAGGCGTCTTGGAGTGATGGTAACATGGCCACGGGGTTTTACCCAGCTTCGGGCTCTCTTGAAGAGATAATACCCTACATGCTGCTTTTGATTGTTTTCATATGGTTGTAGTACAGACTACATGTATCTACCACGAGATTGTAGTAATGAATATGAGATTGTCCATTGACTAGCCTGGCCTCGGTTTATATAAGACACCAGAGGCCTAGGGTTTTAGGAGAGTCCTTGTCTTGGGCGCCAAGTCTTGTGGAGTCTTCCTTGTATGTGGCAGGGGTTGTCCGAACTGGCCCATGAATGAGCCACCATGGGGGTCCTCGGCCCGATCCAACTGGTCGGGAGACGACATGGTGAGTACCCCCTAGGCCAGGACACCGTCAGTAGCCCCCTGAACCGGTCTTCAAGTTGGGGACGCTCCTCGATTCTTCCGAACTGTTCTTCATCTTCAGTCGTCGGTCTTGAAAACTGGTTCAACAAATCTTTCCATCTTCGGTCTTGAGGATCGCCAAAGTGAATCCAAAGAGTTTACACATCGGGTATCCGAGGAGCCCCTTTAAGTTCTCGAACTTTATCAATGCCTTGTTATTTTTTACACCACACCTCGGGTTTGAAGTTGTTCTCGTGCAGCGGTGTCCTCTTGCATCCGAGCTCCAACGCCGGACTGCATTCGAGGTATCTTTTGCAGCCGAGCACCAAGGCCGGACCGCTTCCGAGCTCTAACGCCGGAATGTATTCGAAGAGTCTTGTTACAGCCGAGCTCCAATGCCGGACTGCATCTGAGCTCCAACGCCGAACTATGTCCAAGCTCCAACGCCGGACTGTATTCGAGCTCAAAAGGCCGGACTATGTCCAAGCTCCAACGCCGGACTGTATCCGAGGTGTCGTAGCTCACCTTGGTTCAAAAAAGTTGAAGGAGTTTGAAGGGAGTTAGCCGAGCTTAGTGCCGGAAAGGCCCTCTATAGAGCCAGCCGCTTGCATCCGAGCTTTATGCCAAACTGCTTCCAAGATGACGCACCACCTCAGGCTTGGGCTGATTGTTTGCGGATGCAATTTACTTACTGACGAGATATGTAGCCAGTAGCCCTCAAGGCGTGTGTCGGCCTAAAATTCCGAGATGCACTTTAGAGGAGATAGTGATCGACAGACGGACCCTTGAGAGAGGGTTTTGATAAGTCGCCGTAATATACTAGCTTGATGCCGGATAGGTCCATATGGTACCTATTGTTGTCCGAAGACGCGTTTGCGCATAGTTCGGTCAAGCTGAACACTGAGCACTTTGAATTTTCTGCATTGAATAGGCAATGCAGTAGCCCCCGAGGCACTGGTCGGGTGGTAACACCAGATCAGGGGATTGATGTACCCCTTTAATATTTGTAAATGATAAGCACGAAGCCCAGTAGCCCTCGAGCCTTAATGTGGGAACGGGTGGCGGAATTAAGGATCGATATCCAGAGTAAAATCACAAATTATGTGTAATGATTCTATGTATCCAAGTACTTTACATCATTAATGCTCGGATCCGCATTGTACAAAACTTCATTGACCAACCATCAGCTTCAACCTCCTCAACCAGCAACCGAGGAGTGTTTGTCCTACTTTATAAAGCCTTTACAAGGGCAAAGGTTTACGACAAACAAGGCAATCCGGCCATACGGTTTTATAAACAAAGGTACACGGAGAGATATGTTATATTACCGTTTAATGTAAGAAACATCTTCCAAAGAAAATAGTCCCGCTATCGGTTCCTTTCCTTGGGTCATCATGCTGACCTTCATCATGAAACCTCAACTCCGATCAATGTGGGAGGAAAATATTGAGGATTTAGTTTGGGGAAAGTTCCCGAACTATGTGGTCTATAGCGAACCTAAATTTTCACTTCCGTCGTTGCCGACCAATTATATCCTTTAAGATTGCTAGCTTTCGGCTTCACCCAGTCTGAGGTACTAACTCGGATGACCCGGTAGTAACAATCACAGAGGTGCACCCTTTACCGCCTAGCCGAACAATCGGGAACATAGGGGTAAGCACAGGAGCCAGGCAACCCAGCTTGGCCAAAATATTAAGTCAAATTGATGCAAATTTATGGCTTTTATATAACGATGATTATGGAAGGCAGCCCTCCTATATTAAATACAAATGCCGACGATATGTTTATTCTGACTCCGTTGCGACCGTTTATCAGTTGAAAGTGGCCCATCGCCGGCTTCCACCCCCTTGTAGATGCTACGCAGGGTGTTTTCGTAATAACAAAACAACCCTTAGCCGGCGTCTCAGTTCCCGAAGGCGGTTCTGTTAGCGGAAACGAGGCAATCAGATATGCGGGCTTTATAACTTTCACTTAGTCATAGGAGCTTTAAACTGGGGAAGCTAGCTATGAGCCCCCGGTTAGTGTTCAGCGACAGCCGAGGTCAAGCCGTAAACACTTCGGCCAATGTTATGAACGGACCGTCATTTAACATGGGGTGACCTCTATCGATCTTTATAGTTTAATACAGTCATCGGATCACTGACCAGTTTACGCTTATTGTGACAGTCAGTTTTCGGCTTTCTCCACTGAGGCGCTTAACCATGCTAGCTGAAAGCACAATCGCAGTGGTTCTCCCTTTGCGCACCTAGCCGAACAAAGCGGAACGTAGGCGGCAAGCACAGGGGCCGGGCAACCCAACTATTGACCGAAGACACAATTCGAAACCGATGCATATATAGCAATATCCGAGAATGCTTTTGCCGAATCTCTAAATGTGTCCGGCGTTGCATTACGAGACTAATGCTGGAAACACACAAATAGTTTAAAAGTGCCATGGGCTTGGAAAACCAAAAAACTTCAGTAAAAACTGGTCGTCCGAGCTAGATCAAGTGTTCGGTGCCAAATCGAAAATTGGTCTTAGATAAAATAATAATAATAAAATGTGCTTCCGTCATGCTTTAACATGACACATCCTATCTCAAGACTTCAAGCGGGTTCAGCCTACAGCTTGAACCTCCTATCCCGAAGGCGGAGTACTTCTCATTAGGCCAGTTTAGCAAACTAAACTCTAGCGGCTTTGAGAGAGAAATTAGGCTCCTCAGCTATTGACCACACACTCGCGTTGAAAAAGGGAGTGATAGAAAAAGACTGTACAACGACTAAGAAAAACACTTATTATAAAATGGCTCATGTAAATTCAAGAGCCCCCAAGTGACTTGGGTACAAGAATTTTATGTATAATGATTGTATGTACCGAAGTACTTATATCATATCTATGTTCGCCCGAACTTTAAACGCGTCTTAACCGACCGTTGGCTTCTCCCTCTTTGGTCAAGGGCCGAAAAGTGTTATGTACTCCACCTGTCGAGAATATCGACGATGTTTCCGATAACCAGGCAATCAGGCCATAAGGCTGTAACAAACAAAGCGCGCTCAGGGAACTTATGCTATATTACTGACGAAGTGTAAGAAGCATCTTCGAAGAAAATAGTACCCCCACCGATACCTTTCTTCGGTTGCTCATTGTTACTATGAGACTTGTGCAATAGATTTTTTGTACTCATGAGTTCCGTTGTGTGCCGACCATGATTGAAAACAATAAGAGCGCTAGCTTTCGGCTTCACCCAGTCTGAGGTCCGAGCTCGGATGACCCGATCGTGACAATCGCAGAGATGCTCCCTTTACTCCCTAGCCAAACAATCGGGAACGTAGGGGTAAACACAAGAGCAAGGCAACCCAGCTTACGGAACACTTAAGTCAACATGGTGCATATTGTGGCGTAATACACGAACAAGGAACGAAGCCATACAAGTATAATCATATGCAAGAGGAAAGACTTCATAAAGGAAGCCCCCAAGTAAACGGGGTATTTGAATTTGTGTGTCACAAACAAAGTTATGACAAGGAATTTTTTCACAAACAACTTTTTGCCAAAAAAGTATAATGCTTGGTCGAACCGAACAGAATTTAAAAATTTAAAACTTTGAGCATGAAAGCAACTTAGCTAGTTAATGTGTTCGACATTGATGGCGCAGTCGAAGCTTGATGCGGGACAAGGTCCCAGCCCCCGAGCCGGTCCCGAGGTGGCGGAGCGAAGAGCTAGGCACTCTGAAGGAAGTCGAGCTAGAAGAAAAATTCCCGCAGCAACCGAATTTCTTCATAATAGTACTCCTACTGACTTCGGCTTTAGTAATAAATAAATTCACTTTGTCGAAAGTCACCGAATGGGTTCGGTCCGTCTTTTCCTGATCTTTGTTTGTCCCCCGAAAGATGGTTATAGGTTTAAGGACACAAGGTGACCCTGCTTTTTCAGGGTAAGAAGGGGTAGAGAAAATGCCTTGAGCCGCACCTTCCAGTACGGCTACCTTGTTACGACTTCACTCCAGTCGCAAGCCTAGCCTAAAAAAGCAGGGTCACCTTGTGTCCTTAAACCTATAACCATCTTTCGGCTAACAGAAAGAGAAGCAACGACTGGAGTGGGGGAGTCAGAGTCGAAAAGAGACTCGATTCGTATCCTAGCTCGTCTGAGAGCGAGCTTCGCTTCAACCAAATCTTTCGTACCCTCAGCTTTACTCAAGTTAGCTTCGGCTATTTCAAGTGCCTTTTGAGCTTCTTCCGGATCAAATTTACAAAAATTTTGCAAAAAAAGATCATCTTAGGGTGATCTGTCAACGGATGCTCCTATTACACTAAAAAAACGGTCGTAGCTACTGGGCGGCGAAATGGATTTTGGACCGGTGAAAGACTTCCTTTGTTTAAATGTTCTGTTCCCAAAATTCAACGACCAATGTGGCGAGGTGGAACCCCCAGTCCGACCGAGGCAACGGAGCATGCCGACAGTATGACGCCGAAGTCCCCGACATGGGTTAATGAAGTGATGACGAAGCCCCGGTCCGGTCGAGGTGACATGGTACGTCGGTACGCCGAGGTGACAGCGCTGCCGGATCCGGATCATTTATCTATGCACGAAAAATAGTGCAAGCCAGAGATAATAGTAATAATAATAATAATAAATTAAAAAAAATAGTTGCATGATTAATAATTTATGCAAAGGGAGTAAGAAAAGAAATATGGCCCGTGTGCCAAACACTCAATGAGGTAGAGCTCTCTCCATGATGCCGAAGTCCCCGAGGCAACCGAACATGTCGGTATGCAATTTGACCAACAAGATGATCACGCGAGCCGATTTATGCCGATTGGGACGACGACGTCGGCTTGCCGCAGTGACCGCGTGACACAGTCGAAGTCGATTACCGAGGTCGGCCTGGCGGCAGCGTGAAGATGCTGGCACTAGGACGCGTGCCGAGGTGATGCCACAACTTGATCAATGTAGGCAGGATAACAACGTCGGCACGCCAAGGTGACCGCGTGACGCAATTCGAATTTGTCTGGCAGACCGGATTGTGGATGCGGTGTCCGGCGGACTATTGGAACAAACCAGACCAACACATCGTTCGCAGATTAGCGGACCGAATTGTAAACCGGCCGCAGAAACAGTCTACACAGAAAAAATCATGCAAACCGGCAGTACAATATTATGTGAAATTAACATATACTGTACAGGCATCTAGAAAAATAAAACCTAGTGTTTCTGTTCGGTGCAGCTTGGCGTAGATATCGATCTAATCTTGCTGAGAACTCTGATAGCTATTCGTACTGCCGTCATCACTCTATACGTGCGCTGCTACGCGTGCGCACGTCCGCATCCAGGCCGTCGGACGCCACACGTCTCTACTGCTGCTGCAAAGGCCTCGCCAAGAAGCCAGTCAATTCTGGACTAGCTAAACCATCCCGTGATCGTAGCAATGTCCAAGAAAGAGAATAAAAAATTGATATCCCAAGACGGATTAGTACAGCCAAGAGGAAGGAGCTAAATCAATTAAATATTAAGAACGTGTTGAATCTAGCACAAGTAGCACTTTCCTTTTTTCTTTTGAGGGAGTACTTTCCTTTGTTAATCTACCCCGCTTATGCTTTATCACTTTGCAAGTTCGGCTAGGAGGCCTGTCCCGAGGCGCAAAAGCTGCCGCCGTCAGTCCTTGAACTTGAGATCGGATCAAGCCGGTCACTGGACGTACATATTGTCCGCGACCGCGTATGATAAAATCAACAGCTTTTCCTCAGCCTGATCTGCGAGAAAAAAGAAATTGTGCTGGATAGCAGTAAAAATTTGCAAGAACGTGGAACAAATATAATAGAAAAATATCACCTGATCATCCCATCGGTCCGCGATGAACACCTAGAAGGCTCTCAATGAAAGCACCAATGTCAGTTCAATATCCGGCGTATCTCGTAGTTGGGGTCCTAAGCTAGGCGTCTTGGAGCGATGGTCACATGGACACGGGGTTTTACCCAGCTTCGGGCTCTCTTGAAGAGATAATACCCTACATGCTGCTTTTGATTGTTTTCATATGGGTGTAGTACAGAGTACATGTATCTACCACGAGATTGTAGTAATGAATATGAGATTGTCTATTGACTAGCCTGGCCTCGGTTTATATAAGACACCGGAGGCCTAGGGTTTTAGGAGAGTCCTTGTCTTGGGCGCCAAGTCTTGTGGAGTCTTCCTTGTATGCGGCAGGGGCTGTCCGAACTGGCCCATTAATGAGCCCCCATGGGGGTCCTCGGCCCGATCCAGCTGGTCGGGAGACGACATGGTGAGTACCCCCTAGTCCAGGACATCGTCAGAAATCATCTACACACTTGTAGATCTCTAAGCGGAAGCGTTTATCAATGCGGTTGATGTAGTCGTACTCTTCATGATCCGATCACGATCCAACCGATCTAGTGCCGAACGGACGACACCTCCGAGTTTAGCACACATGCGACTCAATGACGTCTCCTCCTTATTGATCTAGCAAGTGGGAGAGGAGAAGTAGATGGGATCACAACCAACACGACGGCGTGGTGGTGATGGTGGTGGTGGAGCACCGACAACGCTTTGCTAAGCGTCGCCGGGACGAGGCGGTGGAACTATGGAGTAACGGGAGAGAGAGGGGCACCAAGGGCTTGGTGCGTCCTCTTGGGGTGCCCCCTCGCCTATATATATAGGTGGAGGGGTGTGGGAAACAGCCCCTCCAAGCCCTAGGGCGCAGCTAAGGGGGAGGAGACTTGGACTCCAAGTCCAATCCTATTCCTACTAGGACCCCTTCCTTTTTTGCCTTCCCTAGCCACATGGGCTTTGAGGACTTGGTGCGCCTAGCCCAATAAGGCCAAGGCGCCTCCCCGCAGACCATGATACCCTTGGGTCGTGGTGGACCCACTTGTGGACTTCCAGACCACTCCGGAATCCTCCAAAACCTTCTAGAAGCTTCCCAGTACAATACCGAAAAAACTGCACCTTTGTACGGAACCCAAAATATGACTTCCCATATATAAATCTTTACCTCTCTACCATTCCGAGACTCCTCGTGACATCCAGGATCTCATCTGGGACTCCGAACAACATTTGGTTACCACTCATCAAATATCCCAATGCTACTCTAGCGTCAACGAACGCTAAGCGTGCGACCCTGCGGGTTCAGGAATTATGTAGTCATGACCGAGACACCTCTCCGGTCAATAACCAATAGCGGGACCTGGATGCCCATATTGATTCCTACATACTCGATGAAGATCTTTTATCGGTTGAACCTTTATGACAACATACATAATTCCCTTTGTCTGTCGGTATGTTACTTGCCCGAGATTCAATCAATGGTATCTCTATACCTAGTTCAATCTCGTTGCCGGTAAGTATCTTTACTCGTTCTGTAATACATCATCTTGTAACTAACTCCTTAATCACTTTGCTTGCAAGCTTCTTGTGATTCTGTATTATCGAGAGGGCCCAGAGATACCTCCCCGTTACACGGAGTGACAAATCCCAATCTTGATTCATGCCAACTCAATAAACACCTTCGAAGATACCTGTAGAGCATCTTTATGATCACCCAGCTACGTTGTGACGTTTGATAGCACACAAGGTATTCCTCCGGTATCCAGGAGTTGCATAATCTCATAGTTGAAGGAATATGCATTTGACATTAAGAAAGCAATAGCAGTAAACTGAATGATTAAATGCTAAGCTTACAGATGGGTCTTGTCCATCACATCATTCTCCTAATGATGTGATCCCGTTATCAATGACAGCTCATGTCTATGGTTAGGAAACCTTAACCATCTTTGATCAATGAGCTAGTCTAGTAGAGGCTCACTAGGGACACGGTATTTGTTTATGTATCCACACATGTATTTAAGTTTCCGGTCAATATAATTCTAGCATGAATAATAAACCTTTATCATGATTTAGGAAATATAATAATAACCATTTTATTATTGCCTCTAGGGCATATTTCCATTAGTCTCCCACTTACACTAGAGTCAATAATCTAGTTCACATTGCCATGTGATTAACACCCATAGTTCACATCGCCATGTGACCAACACCCAAAGAGTTTACTAGAATCAATAATCTAGTTCACATCGCCATCTGATTAACACCCAAAGAGTACTAAGGTGTGATCATGTTTGCTTGTGAGAGAAGTTTAGTCAACGGGTCTGTCACATTCAGATCCGTATGAATTTTGCAAATTTCTATGTCTACAATGCTCTGCATGGAGCTACTCTAGCTAATTGCTCCCACTTTCAATACGTATCTAGATTGAGACTCAGAGTCATCCGAATCAGTGTCAAAGTTTGCATCGAAGTAACTCTTTATGATGAATTTTTATCACCTCCATAACTGAGAAATATTTCCTAAATCCTCTAAGGATAATTTTGACCGCTATCCAGTGATCTACTCCTAGATCACTATTGTACCCCCTTGCCAAACTCATGACAAGGTACACAATAGGTCCGGTACACAACATGGCATACTTTATAGAACCTATGGCTGAGGCATAGGGAATGACTTTCATTCTCTCTCTATCTTCTGTAGTGGTCGGGTTTTGAGTCTGACTCAATTTCACACCTTGTAACACAGGCAAGAATCCTTTCTTTGACTGATCCATTTGGAACTTCTTCAAAACTTTGTCAAGGTATGTGCTTTGTGGAAGTCCTATTAAGCGTCTCGATCTATCCCTATAGATCTTGATGCCCGATATATAAGCAGCTTCACCGAGGTCTTTCATTGAAAAAATTCTTATTCAAATATCCTTTTATGCTATCCAGAAATTCTATATCATTTCCAATCAACAATATGTCATCCACATATAATATCAGAAATGCTAAAGAGCTCCCACTCACTTTCTTGTAAATACAGGCTTCACCATAAATCTGTATAAAACCATATGCTTTGATCACCTCATCAAAGCGTATATTCCAACTCTGAGATGCTTGCACCAGTCCATAGATGGATCGCTGGAGCTTGCACATTTTGTTAGCACCTTTAGGATCGACAAAAACTTCTAGTTGCATCATATACAACTCTTCCTCAAGAAACTCGTTAAGGAACGCAAGTTTTTGACATCCTTTTGCTAGATTTCATAAAATGTGGCAATTGCTAACATGATTCGGACAAACTTAAGTATCGCTATGGGTGAGAAAGTCTCATCGTAGTCCACCCCTTGAACTTGTCGAAAACCGTTTGCAACAAGTCGAGCATTGTAGACAGTGATATTACCGTCAGCGTCTGTCTTCCTCTTAAATATCCATTTATTCTTTATGGCTTGCCGATCATCGGGCAAATCCACCAAAGTCCACACTTTGTTCTCATACACGGATCCTATCTCAGATTTCATGGCCTCAAGCCATTTTTGGAATCTGGGCTCATCATAGTTTCTTCATAGTTCGTAGGTTCGTTGTTGTCCAACAACATGACTTCCAGGACAGGATTGTCATACCACTCTAGTGCGGAACGTGTTCTGGTCGAACTATGAGGTTCAGTAGTAACTTGATATGAAGTTCCATGATCATCATCATTTGTTTCCTCTCTGGTTTGTGTAGGCATCACGGGAACGGCTTTTGTCGGCGTTCTGGGAACGGGGGTACCCAGACTTGCCTGCCTGCGGCCCACGGCGTGGCTCCATCGGCAGCCTAGTACGACCCACCTTCCACATCAACAACTCAAGACCCTCGTGAGGGGCCAAGCCTCGCGAGGCAGACGACACCAAGACCTCCAGAAGGAGCGGCCTCCTCAGGAGAGGTTTCTATGAAAGCCTCACCTCACGAGGTTCTGGTGACATGAGCTGTGACAACCAAGGCCAGGCGGGCGCCAGCGGGCATAGGGCAGCAGTTTCCTCTTTGGTGCTAAGGAGGCAAGCGCAGGCGCGGAGTCCCGAGGATTCAGCTAAAGGTTTCCATTGCCATGCGACAAGACCAAGACCGCTAGGACGGAGGTCATCACCGAGCCCACCATGACGTCACGACCAGAGCCTTTTGTAGGCGAAGACTACTTTTGTCAAGATAGCATGTACTAGTTGTCTCCCTTCGAATTTGGCTGTTGTGGGATCCCTTCCCGCCTTCATTTGGGAAGAGGACCAAGGCCACTATAAGTAGAGCAGCACCACCACCGTGGAGGAGGGGGATTCATCGGATCCATTCCATCCTCACACCCACCAGCTCACTCGAGCACAAGAACACCCCTCCTCCTAAGGTTGTTCTCCCCCTGTACTAGTTCATCCTCAGCCCCTCGAGGCCAATCCACCACAAAGCAGGAGTAGGGTTTACACTACAAGGTGGCCCGAACCTGGGTAAACAGTTGTGTCCCGTTTCCTTCCTGTTCATCGAGCTAGGCCGTGAGATTGGCGAGTAGGCAGACCGGGGAGGTTGAGTTCTTCGCACGCACCCCAGAGTTCGAACCTCTCAAGGGTCTGTGGAGCCCGAAATCCGACATTTGGTGCACCAGGTAGGGGTGCGTCGGAGCCTCTCTTCCTCCAGTCGATTCGCCACCATTTCGCCATCCCCATGGCTGACGCTCGTCGAGTTCGTGCTGAGCGCCGGGCCGCCCTCGCCGGCCGTGTCGCCCAGACGGCGCCCGTTGGTGATGGTGTCCCCCGTCGCTCCCCATCGCCCGCGGCCAATGCTGCCACCGGCCCCGCGGCCCACGAGCAGCAGGCTCTGTCGCTGACCCCGGCGGTTGCGTCATCGTCTCATGCTCGTCGCGGGCCAGCGAACGCGCAGGCTGCGTTGCTCATGGAACGCGAGCTCCTGGGTTATCGCCCCATCGACGACCTCTACGAGGACTGGCTGGACCGCATCGCCGAGCTCATCAGAGCCGCCGGGAAGGCCCCTACACCATCCCGCTCGCTGCCTCCCCTGCCTCCTCTCGCGGGCGACGTGGCTCACGGTGCGCCTCCTCCACCTCCCCGACAAGATGTCACCCCTGAGCCAAGGCGCGACCCGCCACGCAAGGCGCCGGCGCGTGATGAAGAAAGCTGCCAGGTGGTGCAGCGGCCGCAAGGAGAGGTGCGTGCGCTCCCAGCACCGCCACGTCAAGACCGCGCGCCGCCTGCGATGGGGGCGCGCGAACGCCAAGATCAGGCTCCCCCTCTACGGCGGGCTCCCGTGACCACAACTGGATGCCGCGCGTTCACTCCGGAGCTACACAGCGTCGTCTGGCCAGGGAAGTTCAAGCCGGACCTGCCTTCACGCTACGATGGCACCGCCGACCCTGCCGAGTTCCTGCAGCTCTACGAGCTGAGCATCGAGGCGGCCAACGACGACGAGAAGGTTATGGCGAACTGGTTTCCCAAGGCCCTCAAGGACGTCGCGCGCTCGTGGCTCTGAACCTCCCCGCGGGATTGATCTCCTCCTTGGACGAGATGCGAGAGCGTTTCGTCGCCAACTTCCAGGGCACTCCTGACTGCCTACCAGCTGCGGGTGACCTGTGGCGCATCAAGCAGCAGCCAGGAGAGACCTTGCAGAAGTACATCCAGCGCTTCAACAGTATTTGCCTCAAGATCCCCAAGGTGTCGGATGAGGTCATCATCTCAGCGTTCACTGATGGCATCCATGACATCAAGATGAAGGAGGAGCTCGCCATACATGAGGACCTATGCACGGCTCTGGAGATGTTCAACATGGAAACCAAGTGTGCGAGAGCTGAGGAAGGTCGCCTCCCTCCTGGAACTTTCGGAGGCTGACCCAGAAGACAAGAAGACCAAGGCCAAGGATGTGAAGCGCAAGGGACCGGCCATGCTCGCGGCCGAACCAGAGATGAAGCGCGGCTGCGACCACCCGGAGTCATCCAAGGGCAGCCGCCCGTTCTGTGTCTTCCACAACATGCACAACCACAACACCAACGACTGCCAGGAGCTCAGGGCCATCCGCGACGGGCACCTCGGTCGTCGCCCCAAGCGCAATGACCGAGGCTACAGCCGTGGAGGTGGCCGAGGCGGAGGACGCTGGGACGGCCGCGACCCCCGCCAGGACTGGCGCGATTAGTCTCATGAGGACCGCTGGCAGGGCCAGCCTCGTGAGGGCGCCTGGAGAGATCAGCCTCACGAGGACTGTCCTCGGGGCCACGCTGGCCTTCCTCCGCTGCTGCCACCACCAAGAAGGAATGATGACCACCACCAAGATGAGGGGGTCGGGCGCTTCCAGGAGCCTCGTGCCATCGCTTGCATCTTAGGCGGCCCTCAGGCCCCAGCCTCCCATCACATCTTCAAGCAGTTCGCTCGTGAGGTGAACGCAGCCCTCCCCAAGCTCGAGGCGACACGTCCGCTCAGGTGGTCCAAGTACACCATCACCTTCAGCTCCTCCGACCATCTCAAGTGTGCGACAACTGCGGGCGCCCTCCCGATGCTCTGCACGCCTACCATCAGCAACGTGCTCGTCACCAAGAAACTCATCGATGGCGGTGCGGGGCTCAATGTTCTCTCCGTCGAGACGTTCGACCGACTCTAGGTGCCCTATGACCAGTTGCAGCCTACCAAGCCCTTCTCAGGAGTGACCGATGGCTCCACCACCCCGATAGGGCAGATCTGCCTCCCTGTCACCTTCGGCAAGCGCGACAACTACCGCACCGAGCTCATCGACTTCGACGTCGCCCACATTCGCCTCCCGTACAACGCCATCCTCGGCTACCCAGCCCTGCCCAAGTTCATGGCCGTGACCCACCATGGCTACAATGTCCTCAAGATGCCAGGAAGCTGCGGCGTCATCACGGTCGCCTGCGAGGAGAAGGACACGGTGTGCTCTCTCGAGCGCGCCTACCAGGCTGTGGCGGTCGAGGACCCAGATGACGAGGGCGTTGTTTACCCTCGTGAGGTTGTCCCCAAGAAGAAGAAGTAGCTGCTCCGCCAAGGACCTCAGGAGGGTGATGTGTCCAGCAGTGCTGCCTCAAGCCCTACGCCCACTAACGGGGTGCCTCCCTCTCTCACATAGGAAGGCGCACCCGATGCCCCTCTCAGGCTGGGCTCGGGGGCTCTCCTCTGGAGGGCTGATACGTCTCCAATGTATCTACTTTTCCTAATGCTTCTCCTCTTGTTTTGGACTCTAATTTGCATGATTTGAATGAAACTAACCCCGGACTGACGTTGTTTTCAGCAGAACTACCATGGTGTTGTTTTTGTGCAGAAATAAAAGTTCTCGGAATGGAACGAAACTTTGCGAGGATTTTTTTATATCAATAAAATGAATTTCTGGAGCCAAGAGCCACCGGAGGGGGCACCTGGGTGGGCACAACCCACCAGGGTGCGCCTGCCCTCCTAGGCGCGCCTAGGTGGGTTGTCCCCACCTGGTGGCCCCGCAGACCCTGAAACCGATGCTATAAAATCCTATTTTCCAGAAAAAATCAGGGAGAAAGAATTATCGTGATCCACGAGACGGAGCCGCCGTCACCTCCTGTTCTTCATCGGGAGGCCAGATCTGGAGTCGTTTGGGGCTCTGGAGAGGGGGATCTTCGTTCTTCATCATCACCAACCCTTCTCCATTGCCAATTCCATGATGCTCCCCAACGGGAGTGAGTAATTCCTTTGTAGGCTCGCTGGTCGGTGAGGAGTTGGATGAGATTCATCATGTAATCGAGTTATTTTTGTTAGGGCTTGATCCCTAGTATCCATTATGTTCTGAGATTGATGTTGCTATGACTTTGCCATGCTTAATGCTTGTCACTTTGGGCCCAGGTGCCACGAATTCAGATCTGAACCATTTATGTTACCACCATTATATCCATATTCTAGATCCGATCTTGCAAGTTATAGTCACCTACTACGTGTTATGATCCGGCAACCTTGGAGTGACAATAGTCGGGACCACTCCCGGTGATGACCGTAGTTTGAGGAGTACATGTATTAACCATGTGTTAATGCTTTGTTCTGGCTCTCTATTGAAAGGACGCCTTAATATCCCTTAGTTTCCAATATGGACCCCACTGCCACGGGAGGGTAGGACAAAAGATGTCATGCAAGTTCTTTCCATAAGCACGTATGACTATTTATGGAATACATGTCTACATTATATTGAAGGAAATATGCCCTAGAGGCAATAATAAAGTTGTTATTTATATTTTCTTATATCAATGTAAATGTTTATTATTCATGCTAGAATTGTATTAACCGAAAACTTAGTACATGTGTGAATACATAGACAAATAGAGTGTACCTAGTATGCCTCTACTTGACTAGCTCGTTAATCAAAGATGGTTAAGTTTCCTGAACATAGACATGTGTTGTCATTTGATCAACGGGATCACATCATTAGAGAATGATGTGATGGACAAGACCCATCCATTAGCTAAGCATAATGATCGTTTAGTTTTATTGCTATTGCTTTCTTCATGACTTATACATGTTCCTCTGACTATGATATTATGCAACTCCCGAATACCAGAGGAACACCTTGTGTGCTATCAAACGTCACAACGTAACTGGGTGATTATAAAGATGCTCTACAGGTGTTTGTTGAGTTGGCATAGATCGATATTAGGATTTGTCACTCCGTGTATCGGAGAGGTATCTCTGGGCCCTCTCGGTAATGCACATCACTATAAGCCTTGCAAGCAATGTGACTAATGAGTTAGTTGCGGGATGATGCATTATGGAACGAGTAAAGAGACTTGCCAGTAATGAGATTGAACTAGGTATAATGATACCGACGATCGAATCTCGGGCAAGTAACATACCGATGACAAAGGGAATGACGTATGTTGTTATGCGGTTTGACCGATAAAGATCTTCATAGAATATGTAGGAGCCAATATGAGCATCCAGGTTCCGCTATTGGTTATTGACCGGAGATGTGTCTCGGTCATGTCTACATAGTTCTCGAACCCGTAGGGTCCTCACGCTTAATGTTCGATGACGATTTGTATTATGAGTTATGTGTTTTGGTGACCAAAGTTTGTTCGGAGTCCCGGATGAGATCACGGACATGATGAGGAGTCTCGATATGGTCGAGAGGTAAAGATTCATATATTGGAAGGTTATATACGGACACCGGAATGGTTCCAAAGAAGATCGGGGATTTTTCGGAGTACCGGGAGGTTACCGGAACCCCCGGGAAAGTTAATGGGCCTATTGGGCCATAGTGGAGGAGAGGAGGCAGGCCACGGGAGGTGGCGCGCGCCCCCTTGCCCAAACCGAATCGGACAAGGGGAGGGGGCGCAGCCCCCCTCTTTCCTTCTCCCTCTCTCCCCTTTCCCCTTTCCCTCTCCGTTGGAAGGAAGGAGGGGGCGAATCCGACTTGGACTAGGAGTCCAAGTAGGACTCCCCCCCTTGGCGCGCCCTCCTTGACCGCCGGCCTCCTCCTCCCCCACCCTTTATATACGGGGGCGGGGGGCACCCCAAAGACAATAACAGTTGTTTCTTAGCCGTGTGCGGTGCTCCCCTCCATAGTTTACCACCTCGGTCATATTATCGTAGTGCTTAGGCGAATCCCTGCGCGGATCACATCACCAACACCATTGCCACGCCGTCATGCTGACGGAACTCTCCCTCGACCCTCTATTGGATCAAGAGCTCGAGGGACATCATCGTGCTGAACGTGTGCTGAACACGGAGGTGACGTACGTTCGGTACTTGGATCGGTTGGATAGTGAAGACGTTCGACTACATCAACCGCGTTAACTAAACGCTTCCGCTTTCGGTCTACGAGGGTACATGGACACACTCTCCCGTCTCGTTGCTATGCATCTCCTAGTTAGATCTTGTGTGATTGTAAGAATTTTTTTGAATTACTACGTTCCCCAACAGTGGCATGATGTCGCTTGAAGCTACGTCGGTATTTCCCCAAAGAGGAAGGGATGATGCAGCACAGCGGCGGTAGGTATTTCCCTCATATATGAAACCAAGGTTATCGAACAAGTAGGAGAACCAAGCAACACAACGTAAACAGCCCCTGCACACAGATAACAAATCCTCGCAACCCGACGTGTTAAAGGGGTTGTCAATCCCTTCCGGGTACGACGCCTCAAGATAGGCAAACGGACATGAGATAAATTGTAGTAGATTGATAGATCGAACGCCAAATAAAATAAATAGAAATAAAACACAGCAAGGTATTTTTGTATTTTTGGTTTAATAGATCTAAAAATAAATGCAAGAAAAAAGTAGATCGCAAAGGCAAATATATGGGAAAGAAGACCCCGGGGCCGTAGGTTTCACTAGTGGCTTCTCTCAAGAAAATAGCAAATGGTGGGTGAACAAATTACTATTGGGCAATTGGCAGAACTTTGAATAATCATGACGATATCCAGGCAATGATCATTATATAGGCATCACGTCCAAGATTAGTAGACCGACTCCTGCCTGCATCTACTACTATTACTCCACACATCGACCGCTATCCAGCATGCATCTAGTGTATTAAGTTCATGGAGAAACGGTGTAATGCAATAAGAACGATGACATGATATAGACAAGATCTATCTATGTAGAGATAAACCCCTTCATTTTATCCTTAGTAGCAACGATACATACGTGTCGGTTCCCCTTTTGTCACTGGGATCAAGCATCGTAAGATCGAACCCACTACAAAGCACCTCCTCCCATTGCAAGATAAATATATCAAGTTGGCCAAGCAAAACCCAAATATCGGAGAAGAAATACGAGGCTATATAAGCAATCATGCATATAAGAGATCAAAGAAACTCAAATAACTTTCATGGATATAAAAAGATAGATCTGATCATAAACTCAAAGTTCACCGATCCCAACAAACACACCGCAAAAGAGTTACATCATATGGATCTCCAAGAGACCATTCTATTGGGAATCCAGCGAGAGAGAGGAAGCCATCTAGCTCTAGCTACTAACTACGGACCTGAAGGTCTACAAAGAACTACTCACGCATCATCGGAGAGGCACCAATGGAGGGGTGAACCCCATCCGAGATGGTGTCTAGATTGGATCTGGTGGTTCTGGAGTCTGGGGCGATTGGATGAATATTTCGTCGACTCCCCTAGGGTTTCTGGAATGTTGGGGTATTTATAGAGCAAAGAGGTGGTCTGGGGGGGACCCGAGGTGGGCACAACCCACCAGGGCGCGCCTGGGCCTCTTGGCATGCCCTGGTGAATTGTGCCCCCTCGGGGCACCCCCCAGGCGCAGCCAGGGCCCATTACGTTCCTTCTGGTCCATAAAAAATCTCCGTGAAGTTTCATTGCATTTGGACTCCGTCTGATATTGATTTCCCGCGATGTAAAAAACATGCAGAAAACAACAAGTGGCACTTGGCACTATGTCAATAGGTTAGTACCAAAAATGATATAAAATGACTATAAAATGATTATAACACATCCAAGATTGATAATATAACAGCATGGAACAATCAAAAATTATAGATACGTTGGAGACGTATCACCATCCCCAAGCTTAACTCCTACTCGTCCTCGAGTAGGTAAGTGATAAAAACAGAATTTTTGATGTGGAATGCTGCCTAACATGTCATATCATATTCTTTTCTTTATAGCATGGACAATTGGACTTTTATGTGATTCAAAGCAATAGTCTAGTTTTGACATAATAATTTAGATACTCAAGCATATCAACAAGCAACCATATCTTTCAAAATATCAATGCTAAAATAAGTTATCCCTAGCCCATCATGCTCAATCATTGATCCATTCATGAAACACACTCGAATATTAGCTACACCCAATACTTAAGTACGATCATATTGCCTCCTAGTTGGTGCTTTTATAAGAGAAGATGGAGACTCAAATTCAAAATAAAAATTGCATAAAGTAAAAGAAAGGCCCTTCGCAGAGGGAAGTAGGGATTTGTAGAGGTGCCAGAGCTCAAAGCGAAAAATTAGAGATAAAAACATTTTGGGAGGTGTATCCTTCCCACCAACGAAAGCGACTTAGAGTTCCCAACACTTTCTATGCTAGATATATCATAGGAGGTTCCCAAACAGAAAATAAAGTTTATTCCTTTTTCCACTGTACTTTCACTTTCCATGGCTAGCTGTATCCACGGTTGCCCTCGATACCAACAATTTCCAAGGAATTTATTATTTGACAACATAAAGTAAATTCATTTTTGCATTTCGGGACTGGGCATCACTAAAACCTTTGCCTTACTCTCGTGCAATGACAAGTGAATAAACACTCATCGTGAGAATAACACATCTGGCATGGAAAATATTAGCCACCCCTCACCGCTCCGCGAGCGAAACAAATACACAAAAGAGAAGTTTATTTTGAAACTTAGAGATGGCACATGCAAATTTTCTTAGAACGGCAAAAGCATACCGCATATAGGTAGATATAGTGGACTCATGTGGCAAAACTGGTTTAAAGGATTTGGGATGCACAAGTAGAGATCATACTTGGTGCAAAATGAAGGCTTGCAAAAAGATTGAGAAGTGACCAACCAAGAAACAAATAATCTCATAAGCAAGCATTAAGCATAATTAACACCAAATAATGCACCACAAGTCGGATATAATTTCATTGCATGACTATTGACTTTCGTGCTTGCATAGGGAATCACAAACCTTAACACCAATATTCTTACTAAAGCATAATTACTCATCAACACAACTCGCATATCACATCATCATATCTCAAAACTATACTAAGAATCAAGTTTATTTTGTCCACTGATCTTCATGAAAGTTTTTATTATATCCTTCTTGGATATCTATCATTTTGGGACTAATTTTCATGTGTTGCTTTTCATAAGCTCAAACAAATATAAGTGAAGATCACGAGCATAATTCTTTTTCTTTCTCTCAAAATAATTTAAGTGAAGCAAGAGGGAATTTCTTGACACCATGCTCAAAAAGATATAAGTGAAGCACTAGAGCAAGTCCATAGCTCATAAAAGATTTAAGTGAAGCATAGAGAGCAATTCTAACAAGTCATGACATAATTTTGGCTCTCTCAAATAGGTGTGTCCAACAAGGATTGATGACTTACAACACAAAATAAAACAAGCAAATACTCATATCATACAAGACGCTCCAAGCAAAACACATATCATGTGACGAATAAAAAATATAGCTTCGAGTAAAATACTGATGGTCGTTAGAAGAAAGAGGGGATGCCACTCGGGGACATCCCCAAGCTTAGTTGGTTGCTCATTTTTGGATAATATCTTGGAGTGCCGAGGCATCCCCAAGCTTAGGCTCTTCTATCCTTCTTTCATCCATCGTAAGATAACCCAAAACTTGAAAACTTCAATCACACAAAACTCAACAAAACCTTCGTGAGATCCGTTAGTATAAGAATGCAAACCACTACAATAAGTATTGTATCAAACAAATTCATATTTTGTTTTTGTATTATATCTACTGTATTCCATCTTTTCTATGGCAAAAACTCATCAAAGAAAACCATAGAGCCATCAAAATAAGCACACAACACAAAGAAAACAGAATCTGTCAAAACAGAACAGTCTGTAGCAATCTGACTTTTGCGAATACTTATGTAACTCCAAAAATTCTGAAAAACTAGGACGACCTGGGTAATTTACCACGTTCTGGTGATTTTTAACAATTATTTTCGTGAGCTCAAAAGTTTCTGTTTTTCAGCAAGATCAAACAACTATCACCCAAGAAGATCCTATCGGTTCTACTTGACACAAACGCTAATTAAAACACAAAAAACACAATCATAACAGTAGCATAATTGTGCTAACACTCAAGAACATAAAGCGAAAAGCAAAAAAAATTATTCATTGAGTTGCCTCCCAACAAGCGCTATAGTTTTACGCCCTTAGCTAGGCATAAAGCAAGGATCTAAGTTTTGTCATCCTTCTTCTTCTTAATTTTCTTAGAGGTGTTTTCACATTGGGGTTTTGTAAACACAACATAAAACATATTATCCATGGAAACTTTAGCAATCCTTAGTTGGTTTTCATCATAACCCCTTTGATTTCCCGCAACAATCCAAGAGTAATGTTGATTAACATTATTGAAAACTTGTTGGATTATATCTAGAACGGGGACTTCTTTTTTAAGATTCTCATCAAAGATTTTGTTATCCCCAAGCAAATGCCTTAGTGCATAATCACTATTGTAAAGAATTTCATCTATCACAGGTTTTTCACGATTCATACCATAAAAATCAAAGATTTCCCTAGCTTCCCGTATTATGTAGTCAAACTCATTCATAAGAACGAGAGTGGCCAACTTTTTAGCCCTAGGATTCTTTATAACGGGAAGCTCAAAAAACAATCTTTGCAAAGTAGGATGAGTACGAATAAATTTACTTTCAAGTTTCAAAACTAGTGCTGAAATAGCATCCGCATAAGATCTAGTAGTTTTAAGTATAGGAGCATCATCAAGACTTAGATTTCCAACACAATTGAAAAATTCTTGGATACGTTCTTTTCCCATAATGCTCCCTTGCCCCAAGATAAAAGTTTTAGCATCCAGATTGCCCGTACGTCATATCTTAGGAGTTAGGCCATCATCTGTTGGTGCCATACCGAAATCACTCATGATTGCAAGCAAAGAATAGATCTGACGAGAAAACGGCGAACGAAAAAGAGAGGCGAATAAAACGGCAAATTTTTGTGAAGTGTGGGAGAGGAAAATGAGAGGCAAATGGCAAATAATGTAAATTGGAAGGAGATGAGATTTGTGATTAGGAACCTGGTATATGTTGAAGATCCTCCCGGGCAACGGCGCTAGAAATTCCTTTTGATGTCGCTTGAAGCTACGTCGGTATTTCCCAAAAGAGGAAGGGATGATGCAGCACAGCGGCGGTAGGTATTTCCCTCAGATATGAAACCAAGGTTATCGAACCAGTAGGAGAACCAAGCAACACAACGTAAACAGCCCCTGCACACAGATAACAAATCCTTGCAACCCGGCGTGTTAAATGGGCTGTCAATCCCTTCCGGGGTACGACGCCTCAAGATAGGCAAACACATGTGAGATAAATTGTAGTAGATTGATAGATCGAACACCAAATAAAATAAATAGAAATAAAATGCAGCAAGGTATTTTTGTATTTTTGGTTTAATAGATCTGAAAAAAGATGCAAGGAAAAAGTAGATCGCAAAGGCAAATATATGGGAAAGAAGACCTGGGGCCGTAGGTTTCACTAGTGGCTTCTCTCGAGAAAATAGCAAACGGTGGGTGAACAAATTACTGTTGGGCAATTGACAGAACTTTGAATAATCATGACGATATCCAGGCAATGATCATTATATAGGCATCACGTCCAAGATTAGTAGACCGACTCCTGCCTGCATCTAAGAGATATGATGCTATAAGCAATCATGCATATAAGAGATCAAAGAAACTCAAATAACTTTCATGGATATAAAAAGATAGATCTGATCACAAAGTCAAAGTTCATCGATCCCAACAAACACACCACGAGAGAGTTACATCATATGGATCTCCAAGAGACCATTGTATTGAGAATCCAGCGAGAGAGAGGAAGCCATCTAGCTACTAACTACGGACCTGAAGGTCTACAAAGAACTACTCATGCATCATTGGAGAGGCACCAATGGAGGTGGTGAACCCCATTCGAGATGGTGTCTAGATTGGATCTGGTGGTTCTGGACGCTGCGGCGGCTGGATGAATATTTCATTGACTTCCCTAGGGTTTCTGGAATATTGGGGTATTTATAAAGCAAAGAGGCAGTCCGGGG
Organism: Triticum aestivum; assembly: GCF_018294505.1. Taxonomy (NCBI): domain Eukaryota; kingdom Viridiplantae; phylum Streptophyta; class Magnoliopsida; order Poales; family Poaceae; genus Triticum; species Triticum aestivum. The sequence continues at coordinate 435,535,145 of NC_057799.1, forward strand.
GGCACCCGAGGTGGGCACAACCCACCAGGGCGCGCCTGGGCCTCCTGGCGCGCCCTGGTGTGTTGTGCCCCCCTCGGGGCACCCCCAGGTGCAGCCAGGGCCCATTACATTCCTTCTGGTCCATAAAAAATCTCTGTGAAGTTTCGTTGCATTTGGACTCCGTTTGATATTGATTTCCTGCGATGTAAAAAAACATGCAGAAAATAGCAACTGGCACTTGGCACTATGTCAATAGGTTAGTACCAAAAAATGATATAAAATGACTATAAAATGATTATAAAACATCCAAGATTGATAATATAATAGCATGGAACAATAAAAAATTATAGATACATTGGAGACGTATCATGGCATCCGAGCCAGGTCTATGCGTAGATGATATGCGCGGGTAGAACACAAAGAGTTGTGGGAGATAATAGTCATACTGCTTACCACCAACGTCTTACTTTGATTCGACGGTATTGTTGGATGAAGCAGCCCGGACCGACATTACATGACCGCGTTCATGAGACTGGTTCTACCGACGTGCTTTGCACACAGGTGTCTGGCGGGTGTCTGTTTCTCCAACTTTAGTTGAATCGAGTTTGACTATGGCCGGTCCTTGTTGAAGGTTAAAACAGCACACTTGACAAAAAATCGTTGTGGTTTTGATGCGTAGGTAAGAACGGTTCTTGCTAGGAGCCCGTAGCAGCCACGTAAAACTTGCAACAACAAAGTAGAGGACGTCTAACTCGTTTTTGCAGGGCCTGTTGTGATGTGATATGGTCAAGACGTGATGAGATATAAATTGTTGTATGAGATGATCATGTTTTGTATAAGTTATTGGTAACTGGCAGGAGCCTTATGGTTGTCGCTTTATTGTATGAAATGCAATTGCCATGTAATTGCTTTACTTTATCACTAAGCGGTAGCGATAGTCGTAGAAGCAATAGTTGGCGAGACGACAACGACGCTACGATGGCGATCAAGGTGTCAATCCGGTGATGATGGAGATCATGACGGTGCTTTGGAGATGGAAATCAAAGGCACAAGATGATGATGGCCATATCATGTCACATATTTTGATTGCATGTGATGTTTATCCTTTATGCATCTTATTTTGCTTAGTACGGCGGTAGCATTATAAGATGATCCCTCACTAAATTTCATGGTATAAGTGTTCTCCCTAAGTATGCACTGTTGCTATAGTTCATCGTGCCGAGACACCACGTGATGATCGGGTGTGATAAGCTCTACTTTCACATACAATGGGTGCAAGCCAGTTTTGCACGTGCAGAATACTCAGGTTAAACTTGACGAGCCTAGCATATGCAGATATGGCCTCGGAACACTGAGACCGAAAGGTCGAACGTGAATCATATAGTAGATATGATCAACATAGAGATGTTCACCATTGAAAACTACTCCATCTCACGTGATGATCGGACATGGTTTAGTTGATATGGATCACGTGATCATTTAGATGACTAGATGGATGTCTATCTAAGTGGGAGTTCTTAAGTAATATGATTAATTGAACTTTAATTTATCATGAACTTAGTACCTGATAGTTTTTGCATATCTATGTTGTTGTAGACCAATGGCCCGTGCTACCGTTCCCTTGAATTTTAATGCGTTCCTAGAGAAAGCTAGGTTGAAAGATGATGGTAGCAACTACACGGACTGGGTCCATAACTTGAGGATTATCCTCATTGCTGCACAGAAGAATTACATCCTGGAAGCACCGCTAGGTGCAAGACCCGCTGCAGGAGCAACTCCGGACGTTATGAACGTCTGGCAGAGCAATGCTGATGACTACTCGATAGTTCAGTGTGCCATGCTTTACAGCTTAGAATCGGGACTTTAAAGATGTTTTGAACGTCATGGAGCATATGAGATGTTCCAGGAGTTAAAGTTAATATTTCAAGCAAATGCCCGAGTTGAGAGATATGAAGTCTCCAACAAGTTCTATAGCTGCGAAATGGAGGAGAATAGTTCTGTCAGTGAACATATACTCAAAATGCGTGGGTATCATAACCACTTGACTCAGCTGGGAGTTGATCTTCCTAAAGATAGTGTCATTGACATAGTTCTTCAATCACTGCCACCAAGCTATAAAGGCTTCGTGATGAACTATAATATGCAAGGGATGGATAAGACAATTCCCGACCTCTTCGGGATGCTAAAGGCTGCGGAGGTAGAAATCAAGAAGGAGCATCAAGTGTTGATGGTTAACAAGACCACTAGTTTCAAGAAAAAGGGCAAAGGGAGGAAGGGGAACTTCAAAAAGAACGGCAAGCAAGTTGCTACTCAAGTGAAGAAGCCCAAGTCTGGACCTAAGCCTGAAACTGAGTGCTTCTACTGCAAAGGGACTGGTCACTGGAAGCGGAACTGCCCCAAGTATTTGGCGGATAAGAAGGATGGCAAAGTGAAAGGTATATTTGATATACATGTTATTGATGTGTACCTTACTAATGCTCGTAGTAGCGCCTGGGTATTTGATACTGGTTCTGTTGCTCATATTTGCAACTCGAAATAGGGGTAGGAATTAAACGAAGATTGGCTAAGGAGGAGGTGACGATGCGCATGGGAAATGGTTCCAAAGTCGATGTGATCGCTGTCGGCGCGCTACCTCTACATCTACCGTCGGGATTAGTTTTAGACCTGAATAATTGTTATTTGGTGCCAGCATTGAGCATGAACATTATATCTAGATCTTGTTTAATGCGAGACGGTTATTCATTTAAATCAGAGAATAATGGTTGTTCCATTTATATGAGTAATATCTTTTGTGGTCATGCACCCTTGATGAGTGGTCTATTTTTGTTGAATCTCGATTGTAGTGATACACATATTCATAATATTGAAGCCAAAAGATGCAAAGTTAATAATGATAGTGCAACTTATTTGTGCCACTGCCGTTTAGGTCATATTGGTGTAAAGCGCATGAAGAAACTCCATGCTGATGGGCTTTTGGAATCACTTGATGCTCGCGAACCATGCCTCATGGGCAAGATGACTAAAACTCCATTCTCCGGAACAATGGAGCGAGCAACTGATTTGTTGGAAATAATACATACTGATGTATGCGGTCCGATGAGTGTGGAGGCTCGCGGTGGGTATCGTTATTTTCTGACCTTCACAGATGATTTGAACAGATGTGGGTATATCTACTTAATGAAACATAAGTCTCAAACATTTGAAAAGTTCAAAGAATTTCATAGTGAAGTGGAAAATCATCGTAACAAGAAAATAAATGTAGTGACCCGACCTCAGACGGTCAAGTCTCTGTGCTTAAGTGTCAGCCCTGGTTCGGTATGCTGACACACACAGTACTCGAGGATTTACAACAAAGGTAAATCACATGTATAAAGTAGCGTAAATACTATTACCTCAATCCATATAGTGGAAGTAACAACAAGGTTGTGGATTCCCAACAAAACCAACGGCAAAGTTGAGTGTAGACATCATAACCCTAATGTGTCACTTACTCGTTGTAAGAATCCTGCAACATGACACGTTGCAGCCATATAGGTCAGTACATTGAATGTACTGGCAAATTCACACCATAGAGCAATAAGGAATAATAGCTATCACTACATGCATGTTTGGATGGTGGAGGCTCTAAGGTTATCATTTGCACAAAGCCAATTTTTTCCTACGACAAAGGAATATATTTTATTTAACTACAAAGTTTGTTGAAATGTTGAGAAGGTTCCTCCAACTCAATCCCAAATAATAATAATAACCCAACAAATTTCATTAAATAGAATCATGAGATCAACCAATAATTCAAGTACCAGATACTCAAGATGTCCATAAACGGGGACACGGCAAATCATGATTTGTTTGTACACTCTGCAGAGGTTTGCACACTTTTACCCACAAGACTCGATCTCCTCCGTTGAATTTCTCGCACTGCATGATGTTTGAGAAACAGATGATCGAGACACAGTCTTTTCGAAGAGGTCCCCTTAACCGATAGATATGTCGGCACACCTACAATCCCCCTACATCTGCTAGCCCATCATGGAAAGGTTTCCCACAACTTACTCAACTATGCCAGAGCCCATAATGGCATGTGGCTGCACACGGAAGTTTCTAGCATGAATAATCTTATGATCCCTTTGAGCCTGGGTGGCATTCCATAGGGTGATCACACGGGTACTCCGGGGTCCCCTTGGGCAAGCACTGGGTTCTCCAGGTGCCCGGGCAAACCACTGGGTGCTCCAGGGTGCCCCAACCATTCCACCCAGATGTGTGTTAATGTTGCCACCTTAAGTTTCCCTTAGTTAACAATAACCCTCACATCTTTCATGAATTCTCTCAAACCAATCCACGTCTACGAGCATAGCATGGCACTAGAAGCATAACATAGTAACACCCAAGGTTTGAATGCAAGACAATAGGTTCCTACCTCATCAACTACTTCCCAATACCCACATGTTATCAATCCTACTCATGCAATGTTTGAGGGTTGAAACTAATGCATAAAAACTGGGTAATAAAGGGATATGATCAAAGTGTGAACTTGCCTTGTACTGTTGATGAAGATGATTCGCACTCATAACTCCTGATAGTTCTACTCGTCACACTCTGATCAATCTATCGTGAGCAAGCAATTGCATACATAAGCACTCATGCAAAAGAATCGAAGAAAAGATCTCGGAAAACTTCGAAAACAAGCAATTAACTCTTGCAACAGAAAACAATTTCTAACAGTACCAAAATTGGGTGAATTTGCCCTTATCATAAACTTTAGGTCAAGAGCTTCGATTAGCAAAAAGAATAAATTAAATAGAAGTTATAAAACTCAAGTTATGAACAAAAGAAATTCAAATTCAAATCTGTTTGAAACCAAATTTTAAACTTTCCAACATATGTTTAAGTTGGTTATCTGGACAGAGGGGATTATAACGAAGAAGTGGGCGTTGGTTTCGTTGGATTTGGATAAACGAGCACAAAGTTGTGAGGGTAGATCAGGGCCTAAACTGTAAATGAACTAATTACATCTAGGTCCCTGGCCGAAAATTAAAAAGAAAAAAAAAAGACTAAATAACGAACGTTCGCTACCGAACGCTAATGAACGAAAACTGTTCGCTAAAGAAGCTAACTAATGAACGTTCACTAAATAATCTAATCTAAAAAAATAAATCGGTTTTTAATAAAAACGAGAGCTAAAAGAACCGGATCGGGCCAGGGCGGTTTTACTAGACCGAAAAAAACCGGCGGTTGGATCAGGATCGGGTGTCGGCGAGTCCGGCTGCGGCGGCGGGCTTCGACGACGGCGGCGCTGGCGGCGGGCTTCGACGCGGCGGCTCCACATGGCGGGGGGGCAAGGCGGCGAGGCGGCGGCTTCGGCGCGGGGCGGCGGTGGATGCGGCGGCAGTGGGCGGCGCAGGCGGCGGTGTGCAGCAGCGGCGGCGCGGCTGCGATGCGGCGGCGGCTCGAGGCGAGGAGAGGCGGCGGCGAGATTAGGGGAGAGGGAGGGGGTCGGGGAGGTATTTAAGGAGGGGAGGGGGCAGCGGCGGCTTGGGGAAGGGGCTGAAGAGGCGGCGGCGCGAGTCCACGTTGGACACAGCGTCCATGGTGGCGCAGCGACGTCCGCTCGGGAGGGAGACGGCGCGCGGCTGGGCTTTGGCCTGGCCCGGTTGGAGCTGGGCCGTCCAGTTGGGAGTTTTTTTTTTCTTTTTTTAACATTTTTTCAGACAACAAAAATAGAATAAAAACATATAAAATAAAAATACACTATAGGCATATAATATATCAAAAAAATTAGAAAAAGATTTTCTACAACATGAACATTTTTCTAGCGTCAAATAAAATCCACAAAAATTTAAATAAAGCAAAGAGTGCTACTGTTGCAATAAAACCCAATAGAAATCATTTTAAAATACCAAAATGATTTCAAATTTATTTCTCTCCAATTTTCGAATGTAGGGAATCATTTTACCCTAATTTCCATATATTTTATTTTTGGAGGAAAATAATTTGAATAAAACCCAAATAACTCCAAATTGAAAATAATTTCAAAGGGGCTTTAAATTTGATTCTTTTAAACTTCCAGCTCATATTTCATATGCTTTGAAGAAGTCATTTTATCTTCTCTCATGAAAATCATTGAGTTGCATAAAGTTTCTGAATTTGAAAATAGTTCCAAATGGAATTCAAATATTTTCAGAAACCCTTTTCATTTTAAATGGAAGAAGTCATGTTATCTTCTCTCCAGGGTTTTGTATTTGAAAAGAATTTGAATTCATGGAGATCAAAAATGCAAGGTGAAAGTTTGGGAAAGTCCTTTTATTCCCTCTCATTCAACTTTCAAAAAGTTTCAAATTTCAACCAATTTCACACAAGCAACTACACCACAATCAAACAAACAATCAAAACTATATATTTAATATAACATTCCAAAATTTAGGATTTTGGGATGTTACAAACCTACCACGCTTAAAATGAATCTCGTCCTCGAGATTCGGAGAGGCTAGCAAGAAATAGGTTAGATTTGTTGGGGAACGTAGTAATTTCAAAAAAATTCCTACGCACACGCAAGATCATGGTGATGCATAGCAACGAGAGGGGAGAGTGTTGTCCACGTACCCTCGTAGACCGACAGCGGAAGCGTTATCACAACGCGGTTGATGTAGTCGTACGTCTTCACGATCCGACCGATCAAGTTTA